>NC_068421.1:14433461-14435961 GCF_023373465.1 Oncorhynchus keta | reverse complement strand
TCTCAGTGGAACGTTACTGTCCAGTCCACACGGTACCGTGCTGAGAGGGCCTGATAACTATCTCAGTGGAACGTTACTGTCCAGTCCACACGGTACCGTGCTGAGAGGGCCTGATAACTATCTCAGTGGAACGTTACTGTCCAGTCCACACGGTACCGTGCTGAGAGGGCCTGATAACTATCTCAGTGGAACGTTACTGTCCAGTCCACACGGTACCGTGCTGAGAGGGCCTGATAACTATCTCAGTGGAACGTTACTGTCCAGTCCACACGGTACCGTGCTGAGAGGGCCTGATAACTATCTCAGTGGAACGTTACTGTCAAGTCCACACGGTACCGTGCTGAGAGGGCCTGATAACTATCTCAGTGGAACGTTACTGTCCAGTCCACACGGTACCGTGCTGAGAGGGCCTGATAACTATCTCAGTGGAACGTTACTGTCCAGTCCACACGGTACCGTGCAGAGAGGGCCTGATAACTATCTCAGTGGAACGTTACTGTCCAGTCCACACGGTACCGTGCAGAGAGGGCCTGATAACTATCTCAGTGGAACGTTACTGTCCAGTCCACACGGTACCGTGCTGAGAGGGCCTGATAACTATCTCAGTGGAACGTTACTGTCCAGTCCACACGGTACCGTGCTGAGAGGGCCTGATAACTATCTCAGTGGAACGTTACTGTCCAGTCCACACGGTACCGTGCTGAGAGGGCCTGATAACTATCTCAGTGGAACGTTACTGTCCAGTCCACACGGTACCGTGCTGAGAGGGCCTGATAACTATCTCAGTGGAACGTTACTGTCCAGTCCACACGGTACCGTGCTGAGAGGGCCTGATAACTATCTCAGTGGAACGTTACTGTCCAGTCCACACGGTACCGTGCAGAGAGGGCCTGATAACTATCTCAGTGGAACGTTACTGTCCAGTCCACACGGTACCGTGCTGAGAGGGCCTGATAACTATCTCAGTGGAACGTTACTGTCCAGTCCACACGGTACCGTGCTGAGAGGGCCTGATAACTATCTCAGTAGAACGTTACTGTCCAGTCCACACGGTACCGTGCTGAGAGGGCCTGATAACTATCTCAGTGGAACGTTACTGTCCAGTCCACACGGTACCGTGCAGAGAGGGCCTGATAACTATCTCAGTGGAACGTTACTGTCCAGTCCACACGGTACCGTGCTGAGAGGGCCTGATAACTATCTCAGTGGAACGTTACTGTCCAGTCCACACGGTACCGTGCTGAGAGGGCCTGATAACTATCTCAGTAGAACGTTACTGTCCAGTCCACACGGTACCGTGCTGAGAGGGCCTGATAACTATCTCAGTAGAACGTTACTGTCCAGTCCACACGGTACCGTGCTGAGAGGGCCTGATAACTATCTCAGTAGAACGTTACTGTCCAGTCCACACGGTACCGTGCTGAGAGGGCCTGATAACTATCTCAGTAGAACGTTACTGTCCAGTCCACACGGTACCGTGCTGAGAGGGCCTGATAACTATCTCCGTGGAACGCAATGACCTTTTCCCAATCGAAAGCTGCACCAGTCACTGTGAAGAGGAGTCTAAATTGGACATTTTATGATATGGGAAAATGACTACCAGAATCCTTACAGCAATATTCAAGAAAATAGCTATTCTACTGTGCCATGCAGTGATATCCAGGTAGATATACCTTGTGTCCTGACAGGCTCTGACATGGGGCTGGGGTCACTGAGGCCCTGGGTGTTGACCGCCCGTACCATGAACAGGTAGATGGTGTTGGGGCGCAGGCCTTTGACCGTGTACTGCGTGGTCTTCACGTGGTCCGCAACCGTCTGCCAACTGTTGCTCACCGACTGGCTGCAATAGGACAATGACAAGGATATCACAAATGTGCTACCGCAATAATTAAGAAGCAATACAAAGGTGAAAAGAGGAAATCTCTCAACTAACCTGAAGGCTTCGATCACAAAAGAGGAGATGGGCGTGGCCCCAGCCAGGCCGGGTTGCCAAGACAATGAGACACTGTTCTTGGTGACGTTAGTGACCTGGGGTTTGGAGGGAGGGCCAGGGAGCTCATTGTCATCCCGGTTCTTAATGACCATCACCCCAGCTTGGTCTGCAAGAGAAAGAGAACAGAATCTATTGTTAAATGGGAGGATGAAGAGGAATGAATAAATAACTATTCCCAGAAAGTCATATGTATGAATAGAGTATGTGTGGTATAATGAACATGTATGTGTGTTTACTACAACAACATGAAGACATGTTCACTGTGCCATACCTTTGACCTCCAGGAAGGCGCTCCATGATGTCTCTCCACTGGAGCTGGCAGCCACACAGGTGTAGATCCCCGAGTCAGAGAGCTGGGATAGAACGGATACATACAGGACATCAACCACCTGACAACAACCCACTTAGAAACATCTTCACAATGACTAGATATTAGTATGGATCTCCACAGCTGCTTGATCAGATTATTATTCATGGGTCATAGTTGTTGTTCTAAATCCATGTGAG
>NC_068421.1:14395961-14428461 GCF_023373465.1 Oncorhynchus keta | reverse complement strand
AGGTACAGAGAGGTACAGAGGGTCAGAGGGTCAGAGGGTACAGAGAGGTACAGAGAGGTACAGATGGTCAGAGTGTACAGAGAGGTACAGATGGTCAGAGGGTACAGAGAGGTACAGAGAGGTACAGATGGTCAGAGGGTACAGAGAGGTACAGATGATCAGAGGGCACAGAGAGGTACAGAGAGGTACAGAGAGGTACAGACGGTCAGAGGGTACAGAGAGGTACAGATGGTCAGAGGGTACAGAGAGGTACAGAGGGGCAGAGGGTACAGAGAGGTACAGAGGATTAGAGGGTACAGAGAGGTACAGAGGTACAGATGGTCAGAGGGTACAGAGAGGTACAGATGATCAGAGGGCACAGAGAGGTACAGAGAGGTACAGAGAGGTACAGACGGTCAGAGGGTACAGAGAGGTACAGATGGTCAGAGGGTACAGAGAGGTACAGAGGGGCAGAGGGTACAGAGAGGTACAGAGGATTAGAGGGTACAGAGAGGTACAGAGGATCAGAGGATACAGAGTGGTACAGACGGTCAGAGGGTCAGAGGGTTTAGAGTGTCTGAGGGTACAGAGAGGTACAGATGGTACAGAGAGGTACAGACGGTCAGAGTGTTTAGAGGGTCAGAGGGTACAGAGAGGTACAGATGGTCAGAGGGTACAGAGAGTCAGAGGGTACAGAGAGGTACAGAGAGGTACAGACAGTCAGAGGGTACAGAGAGGTACAGAGGGTCAGAGGGTACAGAGAGGTACAGAGAGGTACAGATGGTCAGAGGGTACAGAGAGGTATAGACGGTCAGAGGGTACAGAGTGGTACAGATAGGTACAGAGGGTCAGAGGGTACAGAGAGGTACAGAGGGTCAGAGGGTACAGAGAGGTACAGATGGTCAGAGGGTACAGAGAGGTACAGAGAGGTACAGATGGTCAGAGGGTACAGAGAGGTACAGAGGGTCAGAGAGGTACAGAGAGGTACAGATGGTCAGAGGGTACAGAGAGGTACAGAGAGGTACAGAGAGGTACAGATGGTCAGAGGGTACAGAGAGGTACAGAGGATCAGAGGATACAGAGTGGTACAGACGGTCAGAGGGTACAGAGGGTTTAGAGTGTCTGAGGGTACAGAGAGGTACAGATGGTACAGAGAGGTACAGACGGTCAGAGGGTCAGAGGGTTTAGAGTGTCTGAGGGTACAGAGAGGTACAGATGGTACAGAGAGGTACAGACGGTCAGAGTGTTTAGAGGGTCAGAGGGTACAGAGAGGTACAGATGGTCAGAGGGTACAGAGAGTCAGAGGGTACAGAGAGGTACAGAGAGGTACAGACAGTCAGAGGGTACAGAGAGGTACAGAGGGTCAGAGGGTACAGAGAGGTACAGAGAGGTACAGATGGTCAGAGGGTACAGAGAGGTACAGAGGGTCAGAGGGTACAGAGAGGTACAGATGGTCAGAGGGTACAGAGAGGTACAGAGAGGTACAGATGGTCAGAGGGTACAGAGAGGTACAGAGGGTCAGAGAGGTACAGAGAGGTACAGATGGTCAGAGGGTACAGAGAGGTACAGAGAGGTACAGATGGTCAGAGGGTACAGAGAGGTACAGAGTGTACAGAGAGGTACAGAGAGGTACAGATGGTCAGAGGGTACAGAGAGGTACAGAGTGTACAGAGAGGTACAGAGAGGTACAGATGGTCAGAGGGTACAGAGTGGTACCGAGGGTCAGAGGGTGCAGAGAGGTACAGAGAGGTACAGACAGTCAGAGGGTACAGAGAGGTACAGAGGGTCAGAGGGTACAGAGAGGTACAGATGGTCTTCTGTAGCTCAGTTGGTAGAGCATGGCGCTTGTAACGCCAGGGTAGTGGGTTCAATTCCCGGGACCACCCATACGTAGAATGTATGCACACATGACTGTAAGTCGCTTTGGATAAAAGCGTCTGCTAAATGGCATATATTATTATTATTATATTACAGAGAGGTACAGACGGTCAGAGGGTACAGAGGGTCAGAGGGTACAGAGAGGTACAGAGGGTCAGAGGGTACAGAGAGGTACAGAGAGGTACAGATGGGCAGAGGATACAGAGAGGTACAGAGGGTCAGAGGGGTACAGAGAGGTACAGAGAGGTACAGAGGGTCAGAGGGTACAGAGAGGTACAGAGAGGTACAGAGAGGTACAGATGGTCAGAGGGTACAGAGAGGTACAGAGGATCAGAGGGTCAGAGGGTACAGAGGGTCAGAGGGTACAGAGAGGTACAGAGGGTCAGAGGGTACAGAGGGTACAGAGAGGTACAGAGAGGTACAGACGGTCAGAGGGTACAGAGTGGTACCGAGGGTCAGAGGGTACAGAGAGGTACAGAGAGGTACAGACAGTCAGAGGGTACAGAGAGGTACAGAGAGGTACAGATGGTCAGAGGGTACAGAGAGGTACAGAGGATCAGAGGGTTAGAGGGTACAGAGAGGTACAGAGGATCAGAGGGTACAGAGAGGTACAGAGAGGTACAGATGGTCAGAGGGTACAGAGAGGTTAAGATGGTCAGAGGGTACAGAGAGGTACAGACGGTCAGAGGATATAGAGAGGTACAGATGGTCAGAGGGTACAGAGAGGTACAGAGGGTCAGAGTGTACAGAGAGGTACAGATGGTCAGAGGGTTAGAAGGTACAGAGAGATACAGAGGATCAGAGGGTACAGAGAGGTATAGACGGTCAAAGGGTACAGAGTGGTACAGAGGGTCAGAGGGCACAGAGAGGTACAGAGAGGTACAGATTGTCAGAGGGTACAGAGAGGTGCAGAGGGTCAGAGGGTACAGAGTGGTACAGAGAGGTACAGAGAGTCAGAGGGTACAGAGAGGTACAGAGAGGTACAGAGAGTCAGAGGGTACAGTGAGGTACAGAGAGGTACAGAGAGTCAGAGGGTACAGTGAGGTACAGAGAGGTACAGAGAGGTACAGATGGACAGAGGGTACAGAGTGGTACCGAGGGTCAGAGGGTGCAGAGAGGTACAGAGAGGTACAGAGAGTCAGAGGGTACAGTGAGGTACAGAGAGGTACAGAGAGGTACAGATGGACAGAGGGTACAGAGTGGTACCGAGGGTCAGAGGGTGCAGAGAGGTACAGAGAGGTACAGACAGTCAGAGGGTACAGAGAGGTACAGAGAGGTACAGATGGTCAGAGGGTACAGAGAGGTACAGAGGGTCAGAGGGTACAGAGAGGTACAGAGGATTAGAGGGTACAGAGTGGTACAGAGGGTCAGAGGGTACAGAGAGGTACAGATGGTCAGAGGGTACAGAGAGGTACAGAGGGTCAGAGGGGTACAGAGAGGTACAGAGAGGTACAGATGGTCAGAGGGTACAGAGAGGTACAGAGAGGTACAGATGGTCAGAGGGTACAGAGAGGTACAGAGAGGTACAGAGGGTCAGAGGGTACAGAGAGGTACAGAGGATCAGAGGGTACAGAGAGGTACATAGAGGTACAGAGAGTCAGAGTGTACAGAGAGGTACAGATGGTCAGAGGGTACAGAGAGGTACAGATGGTCAGAGGGTACAGAGAGGTACAGATGGTCAGAGGATACAGAGAGGTACAGATGGTCAGAGGGTACAGAGAGGTACAGATGGTCAGAGGGTACAGAGAGGTACAGATGGTCAGAGGATACAGAGAGGTACAGATGGTCAGAGGGTACAGAGAGGTACAGATGGTCAGAGGGTACAGAGAGGTACAGACGGTCAAAGGGTACAGAGTGGTACAGAGGGTCAGAGGGTACAGAGAGGTACAGAGAGGTACATATGGTCAGAGGGTACAGAGAGGTACAGAGGATTAGAGGGTACAGAGATGTACAGAGAGGTACATATGGTCAGAGGGTACAGAGAGGTACAGAGGATTAGAGGGTACAAAGAGGTACAGAGAGGTACAGATGGTCAGAGGGTACAGAGAGGTGCAGAGTGTCTGAGGGTACAGAGAGGTACAGATGGTACAGAGAGGTACAGACGGTCAGAGTGTTTAGAGGGTCAGAGGGTACAGAGAGGTACAGATGGTCAGAGGGTACAGAGAGGTACAGATAGGTACAGATGGTCAGAGGGTACAGAGAGGTACAGAGGGTCAGAGAGGTACAGAGAGGTACAGATGGTCATAGGGTACAGAGAGGTACAGAGAGGTACAGATGGTCAGAGGGTACAGAGAGGTACAGAGTGTACAGAGAGGTACAGAGAGGTACAGATGGTCAGAGGGTACAGAGAGGTACAGACGGTCAGAGGGTACAGAGTGGTACCGAGGGTCAGAGGTTGCAGAGAGGTACAGAGAGGTACAGACAGTCAGAGGGTACAGAGAGGTACAGAGAGGTACAGATGGTCAGAGGGTACAGAGAGGTACAGAGGGTCAGAGGGTACAGAGAGGTACAGATGGTCAGAGGGTACAGAGAGGTACAGACGGTCAGAGGGTACAGAGTGGTACAGATGGTCAGAGGGTACAGAGAGGTACAGACGGTCAAAGGGTACAGAGTGGTACAGAGGGTCAGAGGGTACAGAGAGGTACAGAGGGTCAGAGGGTACAGAGAGGTACAGAGAGGTACAGATGGGCAGAGGATACAGAGAGGTACAGAGGGTCAGAGGGGTACAGAGAGGTACAGAGAGGTACAGAGGGTCAGAGGGTACAGAGAGGTACAGAGGGTCAGAGGGTACAGAGAGGTACAGAGAGGTACAGACGGTCAGAGGGTACAGAGTGGTACCGAGGGTCAGAGGGTACAGAGAGGTACAGAGAGGTACAGACAGTCAGAGGGTACAGAGAGGTACAGAGAGGTACAGATGGTCAGAGGGTACAGAGAGGTACAGAGGATCAGAGGGTTAGAGGGTACAGAGAGGTACAGAGGATCAGAGGGTACAGAGAGGTACAGAGAGGTACAGATGGTCAGAGGGTACAGAGAGGTTAAGATGGTCAGAGGGTACAGAGAGGTACAGACGGTCAGAGGATATAGAGAGGTACAGATGGTCAGAGGGTACAGAGAGGTACAGAGGGTCAGAGTGTACAGAGAGGTACAGATGGTCAGAGGGTTAGAGGGTACAGAGAGATACAGAGGATCAGAGGGTACAGAGAGGTATAGACGGTCAAAGGGTACAGAGTGGTACAGAGGGTCAGAGGGCACAGAGAGGTACAGAGAGGTACAGATGGTCAGAGGGTACAGAGAGGTGCAGAGGGTCAGAGGGTACAGAGTGGTACAGAGAGGTACAGAGAGTCAGAGGGTACAGAGAGGTACAGAGAGGTACAGAGAGTCAGAGGGTACAGTGAGGTACAGAGAGGTACAGAGAGTCAGAGGGTACAGTGAGGTACAGAGAGGTACAGAGAGGTACAGATGGACAGAGGGTACAGAGTGGTACCGAGGGTCAGAGGGTGCAGAGAGGTACAGAGAGGTACAGAGAGTCAGAGGGTACAGTGAGGTACAGAGAGGTACAGAGAGGTACAGATGGACAGAGGGTACAGAGTGGTACCGAGGGTCAGAGGGTGCAGAGAGGTACAGAGAGGTACAGACAGTCAGAGGGTACAGAGAGGTACAGAGAGGTACAGATGGTCAGAGGGTACAGAGAGGTACAGAGGGTCAGAGGGTACAGAGAGGTACAGAGGATTAGAGGGTACAGAGTGGTACAGAGGGTCAGAGGGTACAGAGAGGTACAGATGGTCAGAGGGTACAGAGAGGTACAGAGGGTCAGAGGGGTACAGAGAGGTACAGAGAGGTACAGATGGTCAGAGGGTACAGAGAGGTACAGAGAGGTACAGATGGTCAGAGGGTACAGAGAGGTACAGAGAGGTACAGAGGGTCAGAGGGTACAGAGAGGTACAGAGGATCAGAGGGTACAGAGAGGTACATAGAGGTACAGAGAGTCAGAGTGTACAGAGAGGTACAGATGGTCAGAGGGTACAGAGAGGTACAGATGGTCAGAGGGTACAGAGAGGTACAGATGGTCAGAGGATACAGAGAGGTACAGATGGTCAGAGGGTACAGAGAGGTACAGATGGTCAGAGGGTACAGAGAGGTACAGATGGTCAGAGGATACAGAGAGGTACAGATGGTCAGAGGGTACAGAGAGGTACAGATGGTCAGAGGGTACAGAGAGGTACAGACGGTCAAAGGGTACAGAGTGGTACAGAGGGTCAGAGGGTACAGAGAGGTACAGAGAGGTACATATGGTCAGAGGGTACAGAGAGGTACAGAGGATTAGAGGGTACAGAGATGTACAGAGAGGTACATATGGTCAGAGGGTACAGAGAGGTACAGAGGATTAGAGGGTACAAAGAGGTACAGAGAGGTACAGATGGTCAGAGGGTACAGAGAGGTGCAGAGTGTCTGAGGGTACAGAGAGGTACAGATGGTACAGAGAGGTACAGACGGTCAGAGTGTTTAGAGGGTCAGAGGGTACAGAGAGGTACAGATGGTCAGAGGGTACAGAGAGGTACAGATAGGTACAGATGGTCAGAGGGTACAGAGAGGTACAGAGAGGTACAGATGGTCAGAGGGTACAGAGAGGTACAGAGTGTACAGAGAGGTACAGAGAGGTACAGATGGTCAGAGGGTACAGAGAGGTACAGACGGTCAGAGGGTACAGAGTGGTACCGAGGGTCAGAGGTTGCAGAGAGGTACAGAGAGGTACAGACAGTCAGAGGGTACAGAGAGGTACAGAGAGGTACAGATGGTCAGAGGGTACAGAGAGGTACAGAGGGTCAGAGGGTACAGAGAGGTACAGATGGTCAGAGGGTACAGAGAGGTACAGACGGTCAGAGGGTACAGAGTGGTACAGAGGGTCAGAGGGTACAGAGAGGTACAGAGAGGTACAGATGGGCAGAGGGTACAGAGAGGTACAGAGGGTCAGAGGGGTACAGAGAGGTACAGAGAGGTACAGATGGTCAGAGGGTACAGAGAGGTACAGAGGGTCAGAGTGTACAGAGATGTACAGAGAGGTACAGATGGTCAGAGGGTACAGAGAGGTACAGACGGTCAGAGGGTACAGAGAGGTACAGACGGTCAGAGGGTACAGAGAGGTACAGACAGTCAGAGGGTACAGAGAGGTACAGACGGTCAGAGGGTACAGAGAGGTATAGACAGTCAGAGGGTACAGAGAGGTATAGACGGTCAGTGGGTACAGAGAGGTACAGATGGTCAGAGGGTACAGAGAGGTATAGACGGTCAGAGGGTACAGAGAGGTACAGACGGTCAGAGGGTACAGAGAGGTATAGACGGTCAGAGGGTACAGAGAGGTATAGACGGTCAGAGGGTACAGAGAGGTACAGACGGTCAGAGGGTACAGAGAGGTATAGACGGTCAGAGGGTACAGAGAGGTACAGACGGTCAGAGGGTACAGAGTGGTACAGAGGGTCAGAGGGTACAGAGAGGTACAGAGAGGTACAGATGAACAGAGGGTACAGAGAGGTACAGAGGGTCAGAGGGGTACAGAGAGGTACAGAGAGGTACAGATGGTCAGAGGGTACAGAGAGGTACAGAGGGTCAGAGTGTACAGAGATGTACAGAGAGGTGCAGATGGTCAGAGGGTACAGAGAGGTACAGACGGTCAGAGGGTACAGAGAGGTACAGACGGTCAGAGGGTACAGAGAGGTACAGACAGTCAGAGGGTACAGAGAGGTACAGACGGTCAGAGTGTACAGAGAGGTACAGATGGTCAGAGGGTAAAGAGTGGTGCAGACAGTCAGAGGGTACAGAGAGGTACAGATGGTCAGAGGGTACAGAGAGGTACAGATGGTCAGAGGATACAGAGAGGTACAGATGGTCAGAGGGTACAGAGAGGTACAGACAGTCAGAGGGTACAGAGAGGTACAGACGGTCAGAGTGTACAGAGAGGTACAGATGGTCAGAGGGTAAAGAGTGGTACAGACAGTCAGAGGGTACAGAGAGGTACAGATGGTCAGAGGGTACAGAGAGGTACAGATGGTCAGAGAATACAGAGAGGTACAGATGGTCAGAGGGTACAGAGAGGTACAGATGGTCAGAGGGTACAGAGAGGTACAGACGGTCAAAGGGTACAGAGTGGTACAGAGGGTCAGAGGGTACAGAGAGGTACAGAGAGGTACATATGGTCAGAGGGTACAGAGAGGTACAGAGGATTAGAGGGTACAGAGAGGTACAGAGAGGTACATATGGTCAGAGGGTACAGAGAGGTGCAGAGTGTCTGAGGGTACAGAGAGGTACAGATGGTACAGAGAGGTACAGACGGTCAGAGTGTTTAGAGGGTCAGAGGGTACAGAGAGGTACAGAGAGGTACAGATGGTCAGAGGGTACAGAGAGGTATAGACGGTCAGAGGGTACAGAGTGGTACAGAGGGTCAGAGGGTACAGAGAGGTACAGATGGTCAGAGGGTACAGAGAGGTACAGAGAGGTACAGATGGTCAGAGGGTACAGAGAGGTACAGAGGGTCAGAGAGGTACAGAGAGGTACAGATGGTCAGAGGGTACAGAGAGGTACAGAGAGGTACAGATGGTCAGAGGGTACAGAGAGGAACAGAGTGTACAGAGAGGTACAGAGAGGTACAGATGGTCAGAGGGTACAGAGAGGTCCAGACGGTCAGAGGGTACAGAGTGGTACCGAGGGTCAGAGGTTGCAGAGAGGTACAGAGAGGTACAGATAGTCAGAGGGTACAGAGAGGTACAGAGAGGTACAGATGGTCAGAGGGTACAGAGAGGTACAGAGGGTCAGAGGGTACAGAGAGGTACAGAGAGGTACAGACAGTCAGAGGGTACAGAGAGGTACAGAGAGGTACAGATGGTCAGAGGGTACAGAGAGGTACAGAGGGTCAGAGGGTACAGAGAGGTACAGATGGTCAGAGGGTACAGAGAGGTACAGACGGTCAGAGGGTACAGAGTGGTACAGAGGGTCAGAGGGTACAGAGAGGTACAGAGAGGTACAGAGGGTCAGAGGGTACAGAGAGGTACAGAGAGGTACAGATGGGCAGAGGGTACAGAGAGGTACAGAGGGTCAGAGGGGTACAGAGAGGTACAGAGAGGTACAGATGGTCAGAGGGTACAGAGAGGTACAGAGGGTCAGAGTGTACAGAGATGTACAGAGAGGTACAGATGGTCAGAGGGTACAGAGAGGTACAGACGGTCAGAGGGTACAGAGAGGTACAGACGGTCAGAGGGTACAGAGAGGTACAGACAGTCAGAGGGTACAGAGAGGTACAGACGGTCAGAGGGTACAGAGAGGTACAGATGGTCAGAGGGTACAGAGAGGTACAGACGGTCAGAGGGTACAGAGTGGTACAGAGGGTCAGAGGGTACAGAGAGGTACAGAGAGGTACAGAGGGTCAGAGGGTACAGAGAGGTACAGAGAGGTACAGATGGGCAGAGGGTACAGAGAGGTACAGAGGGTCAGAGGGGTACAGAGAGGTACAGAGAGGTACAGATCGTCAGAGGGTACAGAGAGGTACAGAGGGTCAGAGTGTACAGAGATGTACAGAGAGGTACAGATGGTCAGAGGGTACAGAGAGGTACAGACGGTCAGAGGGTACAGAGAGGTACAGACGGTCAGAGGGTACAGAGAGGTACAGACAGTCAGAGGGTACAGAGAGGTATAGACGGTCAGAGGGTACAGAGAGGTATAGACGGTCAAAGGGTACAGAGAGGTATAGATGGTCAGAGGGTACAGAGAGGTACAGACGGTCAGAGGGTACAGAGAGGTACAGAGAGGTACAGATGGTCAGAGGGTACAGAGAGGTATAGACGGTCAGAGGGTCAGAGGGAAGCAACAATATCAAATCAAATGTTGTTCGTCACAAACACATGTTTAACAGATGTTATTGGTCACAAAGACATGATCAGCAGATGTTCTTGGTCACAAACACATGTTTAGCAGATGTAATTGGTCACAAACACATGTTTAGCAGATGTTATTGGTCACAAACACATGTTTAGCAGATGTTATTGCGAAATGCTTGTGTTTCTTGTTCCGACAGTGCAGTAACATCTAACAAGTAATGCAGTATTTTGCAATTTCACAACAAATACCTAAAACACACAAATAAGTAAAGGAATGGAATAAGAATATATAAATTTCAATTTCAATTTAAATTTCAGAGCGGCATAGACTAAGATATAGTAGATAGTATAGAATACAGTGAGACACAGCCTAATGACACACACAGAGGGGAGAGAGAGGAGACAGAGTCTCAGACAGAGATCCATTAAGGAGAATGGATGGAAACAGAGGGGTGGAGAACGAGCGCTGCAGACAAGGTTACCACAACAGTATTTAGCATATTTACACCCTCATCACATAAACCCCATTACTAGTGTACGTGTAGTTGTCTTTATGAGTGGGCTCCTGTGGTTCTCACCCTGAGGCTCCTCATCTGGAGGCTGCCCAGGTCCTGCAGGGACATGCGGGGATCCTTCCCCAGCAGACTGACCCCGTCCTTCAGCCAGCTGATAGAGGGGATGGGGTCTCCTGACGCCTGGCACTTCAGAAGGGCCACGCTGTCCACCCTCAGTGTCTGATTGGACGGTCCCCGACGGATGATGGGCGGTGGCCTGTCTGTCAGCACTGGGACAAGATGAGAGACAGAGAGAGTTGGTCAGAAGAGCCACACAAAAGCCATTACAATATTAAAAGGACTACGATGGAGATGAAACATTCGATATGTAGAGGTAGGATCTTCATTTGAGCCGGCATTCAACAGAAGGAAAATAATCTGGCAGCAGCAGACAACCCTTACATTCACACCCAGGAGTCTGTGAGGGCGTACGGTGACAAGGGCCTGTTGACTCCGGGTGGTTCAGATAAATACTCCATCATGTTCAGTGGGGAACACTATCAGAGGCCCCCACTGGCACCCAGAACTGAAACCACCGCCACTCCCCAGAGAGTAGCACCCCACGCAAATCATCCAAATGAGTCAGAACTGCAAAAACCACTGTGATAATAATAATAATATATGCCATTTAGCAGACGCTTTTATCCAAAGCGACTTACAGTCAGTCATGTGTGCATACATTCTACGTATGGGTGGTCCCGGGAATCGAACCCACTACCCTGGCGTTACAAGCGCCATGCTCTACCAACTGAGCTACAGAAGGACCACCTTGAAAAGACAAGGTTTTGTTCATTCCAATGCTAATGTTAAATGCTGTTTGAATGAATATATACATTTGTGTTGGTCAGAGGGTACATGTGTTGGAGAATGCCTGTGGGTTCTACTGTGAAATAGTGTATATGTCAGAGGTGCTGTATCTGTGAGTTACAGTTACCGTGCCCTGGCAGTTTCTGTGTCAGCTGTGGTGAATAATGTGGAGTCCCCTGGCATCACACATTAATTAACAGGAAGGATTAATGATGTCAGACCTGCAGGGGCCAATTAGACAGTCAACATCACTAACCTTTCAACACATTATCTCTCTGTCTGTCTGTCTGTCTCTCTCTCTCTCTCTCTCTCTCTCTCTCTCTCTCTCCGTCTGTCTGTCTGTCTGTCTGTCTGTCTGTCTGTCTGTCTGTCTGTCTGTCTGTCTGTCTGTCTGTCTGTCTGTCTGTCTGTCTGTCTGTCTGTCTCTCTCTCTCTCTCTCTCTCTCTCTCTGTCTCTCTCTCTGTCTCTCTCTGTCTCTCTCTGTCTCTCTGCCTCTCTCTCTCTCTCTGTCTCTCTCTCTCTCTCTGTCTCTCTCTGTCTCTCTCTGTCTCTCTGCCTCTCTCTCTCTCTCTCTCTCTGTCTCTCTCTCTGTCTGTCTCTCTCTCTCTCCTCTCTCTCTCTGTCTGCCTCTCTCTCTCTCTCCCTCTCTCTCACTTTACAATATTTATCTTTCTCTCCAGCAGGGAAGTCAGTAGGATGGAAGGAAGACACATACTTGCCTTGGTATGGCAGAACCATGGCTTTAGCTGAGAGAAAAATGGATAGAAGGTGAATCTACACCATATGGGACCTGATGAATTCATCATTGAATCTATTTCAGTGATAATACTACAACCACCACAATGGAATGCTTTTATCAGAAAATCTAGAGGTTAAATACATCAACCAGGATTACCATGTGCCTAACCCGCAGATAGCGTTAAAAACAGCACTACCTGTCTGTCTAAGGTCTCACTGCTGGATCTAACTTCCCAATGAACTCACTGAGGGAGTTAACTGCTTGTCATTGTTATCACTTGGCATGATTCTTAGACACTGAAACACACCTGGAAGGGTTCTGTTATGTGTCTTAATGATTCCCTCAGCTCTGAGTAATGACTCCACAGCATTACATGTTAGGATATTATGACAGAAAGTATGATAAAACCCTGGGTGAGTTTGGCTTGGTTTGGTCCAGCAGGGAGGGGATGACGAGGGTGGTGGATGGATGGAGGTGTGGGGGGTGATGAGGGTGGTGGATGGATGGCGTGATGGATGGAGGTGTGTGTGTGGGGGGGTGATGAGGCAGGGGGAGCTGGGGCCTTGACTGTTTGCATCAGGAATTTCTCATTACATATCTCCTTGAACCCAGCGAGCTCTGTTGGCCCCTCAGGACACTAAATCACCTGCTCCCAGCAGCAAGGTGTGACCATGACCTTGCCCCAGCCAGCCCTCCTCTCCTCCTCCTGTCCTCCTCCTCAGCCTTCCTGACACCCAGCTCCCTCACACGTTCCTCATCTTACACCGTCCAGCCATAAGCTGCGTTACCTGATACGACTTACACACTTACACACAATTAACGCACCACACACCCTTAGAATACAGTATGTGTTGGTGCACGCAGCCATAGACCCCTGAACAGACAGTTCAGACACTGTAAATCTTAGACAATGGAACAAGGTGTCTTGAGGTTATGAGATCTAAAACCCTTGGTATTTTAAGGCAGGTTACCGTGATACAAGTCAGTATTGGACATCCATCCATGTCTGAGGACGTCGGGGGCAACAGCTCTGTTACCTTCAAGTAGGTTTGGGTTTTGCTAGGGCATTGTGGACGTGGATGGTGGACGGGTGGAAGAATCTGCCTCTGATTCAAAAAGTTGCATGTTCGAATCCAGCAATAAAAAGTTGTTTTGCTATTTTTATTTAAGCCTACCCCAAATCTTAACCCTTACCTGAACCATTCAGAATGAATGGCTAACCTTAACCCTTACCTGAACCATTCAGAATGAATGGCTAACCTTAACCTTAACCCTTACCTGAACCATTCAGAATTAATGGCTGACCTTAACCTTAACCTTAACCCTTACCTGAACCATTCAGAATGAATGGCTAACCTTAACCTTAACCCTTACCTGAACCATTCAGAATGAATGGCTAACCTTAACCTTAACCCTTACCTGAACCATTCAGAATTAATGGCTGACCTTAACCTTAACCTTAACCCTTACCTGAACCATTCAGAATGAATGGCTAACCTTAACCTTAACCCTTACCTGAACCATTCAGAATGAATGGCTAACCTTAACCTGAACCCTTACCTGAACCATTCAGAATTAATGGCTGACCTTAACCTTAACCCTTACCTGAACCATTCAGAATGAATGGCAAACCTTAACCCTTACCTGAACCATTCAGAATGAATGGCTAACCTTAACCCTTACCTGAACCATTCAGAATGAATGGCTAACCTTAACCCTTACCTGAACCATTCAGAATGAATGGCTAACCTTAACCCTTACCTGAACCATTCAGAATGAATGGCTAACCTTAACCCTAACCTGAACCATTCAGAATGAATGGCTAACCTTAACCCGAACCATTCAGAATGAATGGCTAACCTTAACCCTAACCTGAACCATTCAGAATGAATGGCTAACCTTAACACTTACCTGAACCATTCAGAATGAATGGCTAACCTTAACCCTAACCTGAACCATTCAGAATGAATGGCTAACCTTAACCCTAACCTGAACCATTCAGAATGAATGGCTAACCTTAACCCTAACCTGAACCATTCAGAATGAATGGCTAACCTTAACCCTACCCCGAATCATTCAGAATGAATGGCTAACCTTAACCCTTACCTGAACCATTCAGAATGAATGGCTAACCTTAACCCTAACCTGAACCATTCAGAATGAATGGCTAACCTTAACCCTAACCTGAATCATTCAGAATTAATGGCTAACCTTAACCCTAACCTGAACTATTCAGAATGAATGGCTAACCTTAACCCTAACCTGAACCATTCAGAATGAATGGCTAACCTTAACCCTAACCTGAACCATTCAGAATGAATGGCTAACCTTAACCCTAACCCGAATCATTCAGAATGAATGGCTAACCTTAACCCTAACCTGAACCATTCAGAATGAATGGCTAACCTTAACCCTAACCTGAACCATTCAGAATGAATGGCTAACCTTAACCCTAACCTGAATCATTCAGAATTAATGGCTAACCTTAACCCTAACCTGAACTATTCAGAATGAATGGCTAACCTTAACCCTAACCTGAATCATTCAGAATGAATGGCTAACCTTAACCCTTACCTGAACCATTCAGAATGAATGGCTAACCTTAACTCTAACCTGAACCATTCAGAATGAATGGCTAACCTTAACCCTAACCTGAACCATTCAGAATGAATGGCTAACCTTAACCCTAACCTGAACCATTCAGAATGAATGGCTAACCTTAACCCTAACCTGAATCATTCAGAATGAATGGCTAACCTTAACCCTAACCTGAATCATTCAGAATTAATGGCTAACCTTAACCCTTCCCTGAATCATTCAGAATGAATGGCTAACCTTAACCCTTACCTGAACCATTCAGAATGAATGGCTAACCTTAACCCTAACCTGAACCGTTCAGAATGAATGGCTAACCTTAACCCTAACCTGAACCATTCAGAATGAATGGCTAACCTTAACCCTAACCTGAACCATTCAGAATGAATGGCTAACCTTAACCCTAACCTGAACCATTCAGAGTTCATGGCTAACCTTAACACTAACCTGAACCATTCAGAATTAATGGCTAACCTTAACCCTTACCTGAAACATTCAAATTGAATGGCTAACCTTAACCCAAACCTGAACCATTCAGAATGAATGTCTAACCTTAACCCTTACCTGAACCATTCAGAATGAATGGCTAACCTTAACCCTTACCTGAACCATTCAGAATGAATGGCTAACCTTAACCTTAACCCTAACCTGAACCATTCAGAGTTAATGGCTAACCTTAAGAATTTAGAGTTAATGCCTAAACTTGACATTAAGCATTTTGAAATGTAATGTTTGGAACAACTTCAAAATTTGACGTTTGACAAACATGGATGAACGTTTCATTCAAATTTTTTTTGGAATAAAGAATTCCCTTCACTTAAAAAATTGTGTATTTACATTTTTCCCCAGGCTGATCCTTCACAGGGCATCTGAAAGCTCGTCAATCTATTTACCCATCTCCACAGCAGAACAGACTAGAGGCAGTGGGACTGAGCAGGCCCTCATAAGTCATCCTGCAGACATGCTAACTGTTGTCACTCACTCACTCAATCACTCAGTCCTTGACTCACTGCCTCCCTCAGCCAGATGCTGCTGATCATTCTACTGAGAGACTCAAGGGCAATGCTTTAATCCCTCTCCGGCTAAACTTGAACAAGTATTTCATTCAATTGTGTCGTGACAAAAAAAAGCACATTTATGGGGAAGTATCATTTCTAGATATTTCTCAGACAAAAAAAAGCAGAATTTAATTCCTGTACATGGCAAAATACTCCTCCTTTTACAATACGTTTCCCCCAGTACTTAAGGCCAAAATCCACAGGCATGTGCTCTGATTAATTCACTACAAATTAAAGAACACTTCTCTTACTGCTCATTCATGTGTGTACATTAACTATTTAGTGTACAGTGAAGGCTGTGTGTGTCTGTGTGAATTATGTGTCTGCACGAGTATTGGTGTCTCTGTGTGTGTGTGTGTGTGTGTGTGTGTGTGTGTGTGTGTGTGTGTGTGTGTGTGTGTGTGTGTGTGTGTGTGTGTGTGTGTGTGTGTGTGTGTGTGTGTGTGTGTGTGTTGATAGCATAGCAGAGTGTGTATGCATGCTGCATTAACGAGTGGTACTCTAGCACGTTGGCATCGGGGTGGGTATGCGGCAGGCCTCACCATCTGTGACCTCCAGTTGGGCCTTGGCGAGGATGCTGCCAGCCACGGTCAGGGCCTGACAGATGTAGTAGCCTGCGTCTGCCCGCTGCACGGCCGAGATGGTCAGGTCTCCACTGGAGGACACAGAGAAGCGACTGTTGGGCTGCTGGGGCTGGTTGGGAAACAGCAGGTTCTGCAGGAGGAGAGGAAGCAGGCCAATTAGTAGATGGACATGGACTCATTACAGCCAGGAACACATCCAACTGACACACACTCACATAGCGCCATCACTCTGGTTTAGACATACACACGGCCAGTTAACAGAGCCATTCCATCCATTACCTGGTTAAGGAATTACACACAACTATCACATCTGATAGCTTGGTTACACATAATGGATGGCATGTATTCTCCCAGCCAGCCATGTCAGAGGCTCCAGAGAGCTGGAGGGAACACAGTCTGAGCCTCTCTGTCTACTCTTGTTTCATTCTGCTTTGCTTCTCATAATTGCTATGGGGCTGCTTTGTTTACACAGAGTCTCCCCCGGCTACCTCCTCAGCCCCGGCCCACAGCCCCGGCCCACAGCCCACAGCCCCAGCCCCCAGCCCACAGCCCCAGCCCACAGCCCCGGCCCACAGCCCCCAGCCCCCAGCCCACAGCCCCGGCCCACAGCCCACAGCCCCGGCCCACAGCCCCGGTCCACAGCCCCAGCCCACAGCCCCGGCCCACAGCCCACAGCCCCGGCCCCCAGCCCACAACCCCAGCCCACAGCCCCGGTCCACAGCCCCCAGCCCACAGCCCCGGCCCACAGCCCCCAGCCCCCAGCCCCGGCCCACAGCCCCGGTCCACAGCCCCCAGCCCACAGCCCCGGCCCACAGCCCACAGCCCCGGCCCCCAGCCCACAGCCCCAGCCCACAGCCCAGGTCCACAGCCCCCAGCCCACAGCCCCGGCCCCCAGCCCACAGCCCCAGCCCACAGCCCCGGTCCACAGACCCCAGCCCACAGCCCCGGCCCACAGCCCCCAGCCCCGGCCCACAGCCCCCAGCCCCGGCCCACAGCCCCCAGCCCACAGCCCCGGCCCACAGCACATCCCATAGAACTTCAGGTTCTATTGAATGAGTCCATAGCAGAGGAAGAAGGAGGGAGTGTTGCAGGTCTGAATCATACAGGTAACATCTGATTGGCTGAGGTATTTAGTGAGAGGTGACGATGGGGATAGAGAAGGTATGAAGCATCAATAAACCAAGAGGCAAAGAGAGGGAAACAAGTGTTGTGATTGGGGTGCAGTCACAGAACATGGGGGTCTATTTACTGAGAGTATACTGGTGTAAATAAATGTTGGTCTTTATATGTTCATGTTCAGTTTGCTCTGTTGCAGTGAGTCAGATAGGATTCATCACTTATTTTGATGTGAGAATGTGTTCAGCATAGGTGTGAGTGGAAGTATACAGTGTGTGTGTGTTGCATGCAAATGTACATTTCACCCCATCCCAATCTCTGAGTGGCACTTTGCTGTAATTGTCTGGCCCCAGGCTCAGGGTGTGTGTGTGTGTGTGTGTGTGTGTGTGTGTGTGTGTGTGTGTGTGTGTGTGTGTGTGTGTGTGTGTGTGTGTGTGTGTGTGTGTGTGTGTGTGTGTGTGTGTGTGTGTGACTCTCAGCCAGAACAAAATCATATCTCCGGTTCATCTATAGGTCCTGGCAGGCTCCTAATTGCTACTGTTGTTATTGTGTGGACTGTGAGGACCTTCAACTATGTGAAGGGCTATCTGCTCTGCTCTGTGTGAGGCATAGTATCACTGTAAGCAGCACGGTGTCATGGGAACTTGTTACCTCCTCACTAGGCACACAAAGGTGTATCTGGTGTGGTGTTTGTGTGTGCCAGAGATACTGATGGGAGAAAGTGTATATTTCTCTGTGTGTGTGTGTGTGTGTGTGTGTGTGTGTGTGTGTGTGTGTGTGTGTGTGTGTGTGTGTGTGTGTGTGTGTGTGTGTGTGTGTGTGTGTGTGTGTGTGTGTGTGTGTGTGTGTGTGTGTGTGTGTGTGTGTGTGTGTGTGTGTGTGTGTGTGTGTGTGTGTGTGTGTGTGTGTGTGTGTGTGTGTGTGTGTGTGTGTGTTTGTGTGTGTTGCGTGTGTGTGTTCGTGTGTGTCACTGAGGGAGAACTGGGGAGCTGAGTGTCACACAGACTGACATCATAGACACAGCAGGGTCGTCCCCACACAGCCAACGGCATAGTTACTATCCAATCTAAGTGGTGTGTGTGCTGATAACACTAGACAGTACAGTAACACAGTAATAACTGTTAGTCATAAATAAAGCATGGTGGACACACACTGGATGAAAAAACACTGAATATTCTTGTAAATGCAGAGATATGAAGACTGGACCAAGCTGTTTTACAGTTCCTTACAGTATAGGTCCAGTGGTAGAAGACTGGACCAAGCTGTTTTACAGGTCCTTACAGTATAGGTCCAGTGGTAGAAGACTGGACCAAGCTGTTTTACAGGTCCTTACAGTATAGGTCCAGTGGTAGAAGACTGGACCAAGCTGTTTTACAGGTCCTTACAGTATAGGTCCAGTGGTAGAAGACTGGACCAAGCTGTTTTACAGTTCCTTACAGTATAGGTCCAGTGGTAGAAGACTGGACCAAGCTGTTTTACAGGTCCTTACAGTATAGGTCCAGTGGTAGAAGACTGGACCAAGCTGTTTTACAGGTCCTTACAGTATAGGTCCAGTGGTAGAAGACTGGACCAAGCTGTTTTACAGTTCCTTACAGTATAGGTCCAGTGGTAGAAGACTGGACCAAGCTGTTTTACAGGTCCTTACAGTGTAGGACCAGTGGTAGAAGACTGGACCAAGCTGTTTTACAGGTCCTTACAGTATAGGTCCAGTGGTAGAAGACTGGACCAAGCTGTTTTACAGGTCCTTACAGTATAGGTCCAGTGGTAGAAGACTGGACCAAGCTGTTTTACAGTTCCTTACAGTATAGGTCCAGTGGTAGAAGACTGGACCAAGCTGTTTTACAGGTCCTTACAGTATAGGTCCAGTGGTAGAAGACTGGACCAAGCTGTTTTACAGGTCCTTACAGTATAGGTCCAGTGGTAGAAGACTGGACCAAGCTGTTTTACAGGTCCTTACAGTGTAGGTCCAGTGGTAGAAGACTGGACCAAGCTGTTTTACAGGTCCTTACAGTATAGGTCCAGTGGTAGAAGACTGGACCAAGCTGTTTTACAGGTCCTTACAGTATAGGTCCAGTGGTAGAAGACTGAACCAAGCTGTTTTACAGGTCCTTACAGTGTAGGTCCAGTGGTAGAAGACTGGACCAAGCTGTTTTACAGGTCCTTACAGTATAGGTCCAGTGGTAGAAGACTGGACCAAGCTGTTTTACAGGTCCTTACAGTATAGGTCCAGTGGTAGAAGACTGGACCAAGCTGTTTTACAGGTCCTTACAGTGTAGGTCCAGTGGTAAGAGACTGGACCAAGCTGTTTTACAGGTCCTTACAGTATAGGTCCAGTGGTAGAAGACTGGACCAAGCTGTTTTCCTGACCATGTTTTTCCTGGTCAGGTTGGGTGTTCAGGAAAAGCTCCTGGCTCTGCTATGGGTCATTAAGAGGTGTTTATATGCTCTTCTTACCTGGCTACCCTCCTTCTGCCAGAAGACTGCAGGCTGGGGGTTGCCCTTGGTCTCACAGGGGAAGGTGGCGGTGCGACCCTGGGCCACGATCTGGTCCCGCGGCCTGATGATAAACTGGGGTGCAGCTGGGGTCAAAGGGCAGAAACACTAGGGTTAGAAGTCAGAGTTACACAGAGGTAAAGCATTGAAGCAAAGGTACCGTCAGGCATCACAAGGACACATCTAAATGGGCATGTCCTACAATCTTAGAAAAAAGGGTTCCAAAGGGGTTCTTTGGAAGGTCCCATAGGAGAACCCTTCCATGTAGAACACTTTTTGGTTCCAGGTAGAAATAACTATTTTGGGTTCCCTGTAGAACCCTCTGTGGAAATGGTTCTACATGGAACCCACAAATATTCTACCTGGAACCGAAGGGGTTCTACTTGGAACCAAAAAGGGTTCTTCAAAGGGTGGGTTCTCTATGGGGACAGCCCAAAAAAACTTTTAGGTTCTAGATAGCACCTTTTTTTCTAAGAGTGTGTAGAGCTTCCATGCAGCGTGTTCCTTCCATTGATCGCCATGGTATTGGACACCATGGTAACCACTCAAGGCCATTCATTGAGGCTGGAGCTGAATGAATGACGGTTGTCAGTGTTCACAAACAGCAGCAGTGTCTCGGTGACAATGGCATCAGGAGAGTTAGTTAGACATAATGTAGCTAGGCTACACAGAGAAAGACACAGAGAAAACCTTGTGATGATAATATAATTAAATAAATGGACAGAACCCAGCCAACAGCTAACAGCTAAAGGCTAACTCTCTCATGGGTCCCTCGGGGGGAGGACAGAGCCCTTACCCCCTCTCTCACCCACCACCCAACACTACAGTCCTCACTCCCTCACTCTATCCCACTCACCACCTTTATTACTCAACTGAACCCTGTAGAAGCCAATTAAACAATTGATCGACAAAATATACTCAAGGAGCCAGCAGGGAGATCTCACATGTGGGATGTCTCATTCCACTCTCTCAGTTTCCGGGCCATCTTAATGTGTTCTAATGCAACATAAACAAACGTGTCCTCGCCAAACTTTAGAACTCTTGGCAAATCCCAGAGACACATCCTCTCTGTCCTACACTAATAAACAGCTAGAGGAGTGATTGGTTGGGATACACTGCATTGTGTTCCAGGATACACACTGACATATACAGAACAGGATGTCTTTTCTGTCTTCTGGTCGTCAGTAAAGGTCTATTAACCATTTAAACAACCATGTGATTTCCCCAATTAGTTATTACTCCCTCATTATCAAAAACACTTTTACTGTTGATCTTCCAATCAAGATCATTTTCACACTTCAAGATTCCTTCCTATAAGACATTTGGTTTCATGACAAAAGATTCTCATCTAATTTTCATTTTCATTTTACTAGGCAAGTCAGTTAAGAACAAATTCTTATTTTCAATGACAGCCTAGGAACAGTGGGTTAACTGCCTGTTCAGGGGCAGAACGACAGATTTGTACCTTGTCAGCTCAAGGTACAATGTTCAAATGAAATGAAAGAGAATAGAGGTACTAGCTAACTACCGAACACAGACTATATCTCTGACAGACTAGATCAGACTGTTGTTACAGGTCACTTACAAATAGGTTTCCTACTGTTGTATGAGTGTTCTCAAAGCAGTAGTGGCATCTGTAACTTTGTTAATATTTGGTATGGCGAGCCAGCAGAGGGAATAGCCAGCAGAGGGAACAGCCAGCAGAGGGAATAGCCAGCAGAGGGAATAGCCAGCAGAGGGAATAGCCAGCAGAGGGAATAGCCAGCAGAGGGAATAGCCAGCAGAGGGAATAGCCAGCAGAGGGAACAGCCAGCAGAGGGAACAGCCAGCAGAGGGAACAGCCAGCAGAGGGAACAGCCAGCAGAGGGAATAGCCAGCAGAGGGAATAGCCAGCAGAGGGAACAGCCAGCAGAGGGAATAGCCAGCAGAGGGAACAGCCAGCAGAGGGAATAGCCAGCAGAGGGAATAGCCAACAGATGAAAGAGAGATTTGTTAAACTGCATAATCACAATGCCTTCAACAAGACCATATGACACGGTTTCATAATACATCATTATATGAAACCACTGACAGGCTTTTATTCTGATTCCTGTGTAAGTATTTCCAGTGACAACCCAGCTGATTCCAGTCAGGGTAAACCTCTTCCTGTTTGGCTCATTTCTCCATGTAATCCCTTTTTTTTGGGAGAGTGTATTTGTCAAAGATACACACAGCCTGGAATGCTACAGATGGCTATAGATTTACAGCCTTCCTGTTTGGCTCTCCTCAACTTAGATAGCTTGCTGCATTCCATAACGTTGGGTCTGATACAGAGTACCCCCCCCCCCTCTCTCTCTCTCTCTCTCTCTCTCTCTCTCAGTGCATTAAAGGAGAGCAGTCACTCAGTGTTTGATGACTTACAGGCTGTTCTCTATTGCTGCCCTCACACCTTGTCTCTCCTCTCTATCTATCGCTTCCTTTATCACGCTCCCCTTGTCTCCCTCGATCCCCCTCAATCTCTCACCTATGCAGCACCCACACAAACACAGAGAAATGTAGCCTTGTAAAGCAAGCTGTGATAGCAGGTCAAGTATGATGTGATGAGGTTGGGTTGGATTGGGGGCCAACAAGTGATGCATATTTAAAGTTTGTAGTCTCCTAGCCAGTGAGTGACAGACAGGACATCCCGGCAGTGTGTGTGAGGATATTTGATACTGAGGCTGTTTGATTCAGGGACCCTAAAGACTAGTGAGAGCCTCCTTCCTGTCCCCTCTAAGGGAGGCACAAGATCAAACCCCCATATTTAATTCATGACAAGACAGATCTGTCCTGGGTTGGAGGGGATTCATAGTAAAATGCAGCTCTGAGACAGCCATGAACAAATGGACAGACACACACACGCAAGCTTTTTTTTCCTCATTTCTTTAAAGCCCACATTCAATCATATTTTATTCAGAAGTCAAAAGCAATTACTGTCTCATTCCCACGGGCAGCCTGCATGTGTAATTTCCTAAATTGTCCTGCAGCTTGACAGTCCGTGACAATCTGGGGGTGGCCACTGCTGTTTTGGCAACTAAGGTCCTACCACTCCTCCAACGTCAGGGTTCCTTCTGCCAGTCAAGCTAGCTCTGACACGCACCCCTGCTCCCCTCTTCCTAACCTCTCCTCTCTCTGCCTGCACTACCACTACACACATCTCTCTCCTTTCCCCCTATACATAACTCTCTCTCTCGCTCCCATATCTCTTCGCAGATGTCAGAACCCAAACAGCTCAAACTGACACTTTTCACCAAAACCATCTACTGTACTGGAAGCCATAAGACGTTTAAGAGTTTGAAATTGCCCTGTCTGACTCCATGTCTCCTCCAGATCCATGTGAAAACTAGGATTATTTCCCAGACCAGAGGGAGCAACTCAATACAAGACATACAGATCCCATTTCTGTCTGCCAGGGGGGACAACTAGGGGAGACTCGAGACAGCTATGGCTTCGACAGACACACTACAGTACAGATACATAACCTAGGTACACTAGAGAGGTAAGGATTAGTTCATTAAGAGGTTAGTAAGCAAGCAAGGCTGAAGCTGATGGCTGTACTAAAAAGTCCCCTCTGTAACCATTTGAGATAGACAAGCAGGGTTTTAGGGTAAAGGCGTGGTACGGAGTGATACAACATCTGTGTTAATACAGTAAGGTGTGGGTCGTGGCAATCTGCAAGGCAGTGAGGGTGTGTGTATGGAGAGAACATGCAGGATGGACTGGGGTCATCAGGATGGTACTTACCAACAGGGCGACCTGGACACACCACAATGAAGAGGTGGGAAAACAAATAGGGAAATTAAAGTCAAACAAATCATAAGATACAAGGGGAATGAATGACATGTCGTGTTGAGGTACACAGTTCTAGTACAGGGTACGCATGACAGATAAGATCCTATTGAAGGGAATTCACCTTTAACACAGCTTTAACAGTGTGCTGTGTAACAGAGCCTCTCCAGCGAACTGTCAGGGATGCCCAATCTGAATATAGCACCTCATTGTGGTGGAATGGATCAATGAATAGATCAATAGTATATCTGGGAAGCCATGCTCTTGTACCATCAACATAGTCTTATTCAGATGAGAGCAGGACAACATTGGGGCTCTGAAGGGTTCTTGTTATTGGAGCTGCTCTGTCTGCATTCATGAATTCTACAGATCCTAGGGTGGTGTGTGTTTGGAACAGCAAGGCAGTGTGTATGTTCATCAGAGAGTGATAGCGAGAGAGAGAGAGAGAGAGAGAGAGAGAGAGAGAGAGAGAGAGAGAGAGAGAGAGAGAGAGAGAGAGAGAGAGAGAGAGAGAGAGAGAGAGAGAGAGAGAGAGAGAGAGAGAGAGAGAGAGAGAGAGAGAGAGAGAGAAAGAGAGAGAGAGAGAGAGAGAGAGAGAGAGAGAGAGAGAGAGAGAGAGAGAGAGAGAGAGAGAGAGAGAGAGAGAGAGAGAGAGAGAGAGAGAGAGAGAGAAAGAGAGAGAGAGAGAGAGAGGAAGAGACTAGAAATAGTTCAATCAAGAGGCAGTCTTCATATTTAATACAGGGATAGAGCCCAGCACCACCATATTGACAATAAGGAAGGAAGAGTTAGTGGAGAGAGTCTCTCTCTCTGTCGGTCTGTGTGTCGGTTTGTGTGTCTGTGGAATACCTCTACCTGTGCACCATGTATTCTACACTCAGGGCTCAGAGACCAGGGCTCATATTATCCACTAGTCAAAAGGATGAACATTGAAGTCAACGCCCAGGTTATTCCTCCTCTGTCCCCCAGGTCCTGTGGACGTTAAAGCAATCCACAGAGACCTTGAACAGTGTGAGATTTAATGGGCAAAAAAGGAGAGAGAGAGAGAGAGAGAGAGAGAGAGAGAGAGAGAGAGAGAGAGAGAGAGAGAGAGAAAGAAAGGAAGAGGGATATAGATATTTTTGATTAACCTTCAACACCTACAGTGCAGTGGTGCAGTGTAGACCAGTTAACTGTGGAAGGGCTTCAGTGACTGAGGGGATAACATTGCTAACAAACCACCATGGGGGAAGTGTGTGTGTGTTCTCCGTTTGGAGTATTTGTGTGTGTGTGTGTGTGTGTGTGTGTGTGTGTGTGTGTGTGTGTGTGTGTGTGTGTGTGTGTGTGTGTGTGTGTGTGTGTGTGTGTGTGTGTGTGTGTGTGTGTGTGTGAAAGTGTGTGTAAATAATTAAATGGATTCATAGACAGATCATGTCTTTCTTGGCTGTGGCAGTCAGCACTATTTGAAGGAAAGACTCTTTGTGGAAACACTACTGTTCCATAGTAGGTCAACCATACTACTAGCCATTCCACTAGTCTCACAACTAGTCATACTACTAGTCATACTACTAGTCATACTACTAGCCATTCCACTAGTCTCATTACTAGTCTCACAACTAGTCATACTACTAGTCATACTACTAGTCTCACTACTAGCCATTCCACTAGTCTCATTACTAGTCTCACAACTAGTCATACTACTAGTCATACTACTAGTCTCACTACTAGCCATTCCACTAGTCTCATTACTAGTCTCACTACTAGTCATACTACTAGTCTCACTACTAGTCATACTACTAGTCACACTACTAGTCACACTACTAGTCATACTACTAGTCATTCCACTAGTCTCACTACTAGTCATACTACTAGTCACACTACTAGTCATATGACTAGTCACACTACTAGTCACACTACTAGTCATACTACTAGTCATTCTACTAGTCTCACTACTAGTCATACTACTAGTCCCACTACTAGTCATATGACTCGTCACACTATTAGTCTCACTACTAGTCATACTACTAGTCACACTACTAGTCTCACTACAAGTCATACTACTAGTCACACTAATAGTCATATGACTCGTCACACTACTAGTCTCACTACGAGTCATACTACTAGTCACACTACTAGTCACACTACTAGTCATACTACTAGTCATTCCACTACTCTCACTACTAGTCACACTACTAGTCACACTACTAGTTAAACTACTAGTCACCCTACTAGTCATACTACTAGTCATTCCACTAGTCTCACTACTAGTCATACTACTAGTCACACTACTAGTCATATGACTAGTCACACTACTAGTCACACTACTAGTCAAACTACTAGTCATTCTACTACTCACAATACTAGTCACTCTATTAATTACTCTACTAAACACTCTACTACTCACACTACTAGTCATTCTACTAGTCACTCTACTAGTCACACTACTAGTCATTCTACTAGTCAAACTACTAGTCTCAAAAAACTAGTCATTCTACTAGTCATACTACTAGTCATTCTACCAGTCATTCTACTAGTCATTCTACTAGTCACAATACCAGTCACTCTACTAGTCACACTACTAGTCACAGTACTAGTCACTCTACTAGTCATACTACTAGTCACACTACTAGTCAAACTACTTGTTACACTACTAGTCACTCTACTAGTTACACTACTAGTGATTCTACTAGTCTCACTATTAGTTATTATACTAGTGATACTACTAGTCATACTACTAGTCACTCTGCTAGTTACACTACTGGTCATTCTACTAGTCACACTACTGGTCATACTAATTCTCACACTACTAGTCATACTACTAGTCATACTACTAGTCATTCGATTAGTCACACTACTAGTCATACTACTAGTCACACTACTAGTCATACTACTAGTCATACTACTAGTCATACTACTAGTCATACTACTACTTATCACAAACTTAAAATGCATGTCTAATTCGAGTAGAATTGATGTCTTACTTATACCCATTTCTGATAAACTAAAACAATTGTAAGATGCCAAGCTGTTCTGAATGGCATTCTGAACTTGCTCAGGATTATAGGAAGAAAGAGGGAAAGAGGTGAGAGCCAGTGGACAGTCCTCACTCACCTCTGACGGTGAGGCTGGCAGAGGCCTCCACCTTGCCCACCCGGTTCTCTGCCAGGCAGGTGAAGGTGCCCTCGTCACTGGCCGATGCCTTCTTCACTCTCAGCAGGTAGTCCTCCTTGTCATACTTGATCTCGTACCTGGAAAACACACACAACACTGTCAGATTAAATGTATTCTGTTGACATTGCATTTTTTGAAATAATATAATAATTGTTTTGAGTCCAAAGCTAATACACAGTGTTGAGTGAACCCATCAGTTCAAGCCTTGTGGCGATTATTATGATAAACTAACTAAATGTGACATTTTCCTTCATCACCATCTCTATGAGAACGTATATACAGTATTCCACTCCTGAAGAGGAAACCGTATTTGGAAACAACACTGTTCATTGTGACCATAGAAGATATGGAAGGAAGGAGGATCAGTTATTCAACAATGACACACGGGCTGCTGTCAGCTGGAAACCCCACACCACTTCATTATGTATGGTGTGTGTGTGTGTGTGTGTGTGTGTGTGTGTCTGTGTGTGTGTGTGTGTGTGTGTGTGTGTGTGTGTGTGTGTGTGTGTGTGTGTGTGTGTGTGTGTGTGTGTGTGTGTGTGTGTGTGCTTGTGTGCGTGTGTGTGTGTGTGTGTGTGTGTGTGTGTGTGTGTGTGTGTTAGCACAAATTCATATGTGGTACTACATATAACCTTCAGTACAGTATAGCAGTTCCAGATTTGCATGACTGGAGCTGGGGATGGGAGGGGGCGATTTATAGGGGTGGGGGAGATTTACATGACTGGAGCTGGGGCTGGGAGGGTGGGAGGGGTGATTTATAGGGGTGGGGTGAGATGTACATGACTGGAGCTGGGGATGGGAGGGGGATTTATAGGGGTGGGGGAGATTTATATGACTGGAGCTGGGTATGGGAGGGGGGATTTATAGGGGTGGGGGAGATTTATATGACTGGAGCTGGGTATGGGAGGGGGCGATTTATAGGGGTGGGGGAGATTTACATGACTGGAGCTGGGGCTGGGAGGGGGTTTATAGGGGTGGGGGATATTTACATGACTGGAGCTGGGAGTGGGGGGATTTACAAGACTGGAGCTGGGGATGGGAGGGGTGGGGATTTACATGACTGGAGCTGTGGGGGGTTACATGACTGGAGCTGGGGTGGGGGGATTTACATGACTGGGGCTGGGGGAATTGACATGACTGGAGCTGGGAATGGGAGGGATTTACATGACTGGAGCTGGGGATGGGAGGGGTGGGGATTTACATGTCTGGAGCTGTGGGGGGTTACATGACTGGAGCTGGGGTGGGGGGTTTACATGACTGGGGCTGGGGGGGGAATTGACATGACTGGAGCTGGGAATGGGAGGGATTTACATGACTGGAGCTGGGATGGGGAGGATTTACATGACTGGAGCTTGGGTTGGGGGAATTTACATGACTGGAGCTGGGGCTGGGGGATTTACATGACTGGAACTGGGGGGGAATTACATGACTGGAGCTGGGATAGGAGAGATTTACATGACTGGAACTGGGATAGGGGGGATTTACATGACTGGAACTGGGATAGGGGGATTTACATGACTGGAACTGGGATGGGGGGGATTTACATGACTGGAACTGGGATAGGGGAGATTTACATGACTGGAGCTGGGATGGGGGTGATTTACATGACTGGAACTGGGATGGGAGAGATTTACATGACTGGAACTGGGATGGGGGGGATTTACATGACTGGAGCTGGGATGGGGGATTTACATGACTGGAGCTGGGGTGGGGGGGATTTACATGACTGGAACTGGGATGGGGGAGATTTACATGACTGGAGCTGGGATGGGGGGGATTTACATGACTGGAGCTGGGATGGGGGGGATTTACATGCCTGGAACTGGGATGGGGGGGATTTACATGACTGGAGCTGGGGCTGGGGGGATTTACATGACTGGAGCTGGGATGGGGGGGTTTACATGACTGGAGCTGGGATGGGGGATTTACATGACTGGAACTGGGATGGGGAGATTTGCATGACTGGAGCTGGGGCTGGGGGGATTTACATGACTGGAGCTGGGGATGGGGGGATTTACATGACTGGAGCTGGGATGGGGGGGATTTACATGACTGGAGCTGGGGCTGGGGGGGGATTTACATGACTGGAGCTGGGATGGGGGATTTACATGACTGGAGCTGGGATGGGGGGATTTACATGACTGGAACTGGGATGGGGGAGATTTGCATGACTGGAGCTGGGGCTGGGGGATTTACATGACTGGAGCTGGGGATGGGGGATTTACATGACTGGAGCTGGGGGATTTACATGACTGGAGATGGGGGGATTTACATGACTGGAGCTGGGATGGGGGGGATTTACATGACTGGAACTGGGGATGGGGGAGATTTACATGACTGGAACTGGGATGGGGGGGATTTACATGACTGGAACTGGGATGGGGGGCTTTACATGACTGGAGCTGGGGGGAGATTTACATGACTGGAACTGGGATAGGGAGATTTACATGACTGGAACTGGGGGTGGGGGGGATTTAGATGACTGGAGCTGGGGGATTTACATGACTGGAACTGGGGGTGGGGGATTTAGATGACTGGAGCTGGGGGGGATTTACATGACTGGAGCTGGGGGAGATTTACATGACTGGAGCTGGGGGATTTACATGACTGGAGCTGGGGATGGGGGATTTACATGACTGGAGCTGGGGGATTTACATGACTGGAACTGGGGGAGATTTACATGACTGGAACTGGGATGGGGGGATTTACATGACTGGAGCTGGGGCTGGGGGATTTACATGACTGGAGCTCGGGCTGGGGGATTTACATGACTGGAACTGGGGGGGGATTTACATGACTGGAACTGGGGCTGGGGGATTTACATAACTGGAACTGGGATGGGGGATTTACATGACTGGAACTGGGATGGGGGATTTACATGACTGGAGCTGGGATGGGGAGATTTACATGACTGGAACTGGGATGGGGAGATTTACATGACTGGAGCTGGGATGGGGGGATTTACATGACTGGAGCTGGGATGGGGGATTTACATGACTGGAACTGGGATGGGGGATTTACATGACTGGAGCTGGGGCTGGGGGGATTTACATGACTGGAGCTGGGGGATTTACATGACTGGAGCTGGGGGGATTTACATGACTGGAACTGGGGGATTTACATGACTGGAACTGGGATAGGGGGATTTACATGACTGGAACTGGGGATGGGGGGATTTACATGACTGGAGCTGGGGGATTTACATGACTGGAGCTGGGATGGGGGGGATTTACATGACTGGAGCTGGGGGGATTTACATGACTGGAGCTGGGATGGGGGGATTTACATGACTGGAACTGGGATGGGGAGATTTACATGACTGGAGCTGGGATGGGGGGATTTACATGACTGGAGCTGGGATGGGGGGATTTACATGACTGGAGCTGGGATGGGGAGATTTACATGACTGGAACTGGGATGGGGAGATTTACATGACTGGAGCTGGGATGGGGGATTTACATGACTGGAGCTGGGATGGGGGATTTACATGACTGGAACTGGGATGGGGGGATTTACATGACTGGAGCTGGGGCGGATTTACATGACTGGAGCTGGGGGGATTTACATGACTGGAGCTGGGGGGATTTACATGACTGGAACTGGGGGATTTACATGACTGGAACTGGGATAGGGGGATTTACATGACTGGAACTGGGGATGGGGGATTTACATGACTGGAGCTGGGGGATTTACATGACTGGAGCTGGGATGGGGGATTTACATGACTGGAGCTGGGGGGATTTACATGACTGGAACTGGGATGGGGGGGATTTACATGACTGGAACTGGGATGGGGGAGATTTACATGACTGGAGCTGGGATGGGGGATTTACATGACTGGAGCTGGGATGGGGGATTTACATGACTGGAACTGGGATGGGGGAGATTTACATGACTGGAGCTGGGATGGGGGGATTTAAATTACTGGAGCTGGGATGGGGGATTTACATGACTGGAACTCGGATGGTGGGGATTTACATGACTGGAGCTGGGGCTGGGGGATTTACATGACTGGAGCTGGGATGGGGGATTTACATGACTGGAGCTGGGATGGGGGGGATTTACATGACTGGAACTGGGATGGGGAGATTTACATGACTGGAGCTGGGGATGGGGGGGATTTACATGACTGGAGCTGGGGATGGGGGGGATTTACATGACTGGAGCTGGGGGGGATTTACATGACTGGAGATGGGGGGGATTTACATGACTGGAGATGGGGGGCATTTACATGACTGGAACTGGGGATGGGGGAGATTTACATGACTGGAACTGGGATGGGGGGGATTTACATGACTGGAACTGGGGGTGGGTGGGGGTTTAGATGACTGGAGATGGGGGGGATTTACATGACTGGAGCTGGGGGAGATTTACATGACTGGAGCTGGGGGGGATTTACATGACTGGAGCTGGGGATGGGGGGATTTACATCACTGGAGCTGGGGGATTTACATGACTGGAGCTGGGGATGAGGGGGATTTACATGACTGGAGCTGGGATGGGGATGTCATCACATTTTTTAAAATGTTTTAAAAAACAATGTCTACATGTATTTAGTCAGGCTGTCCTCTGATCCCAAACCTGTGGTTTGAGGTATCTGACAGGCAGAATTGAGAGGTAGTGCGTGTTTGAGAAAGAGAGACAAAGAGAGAGAGATACAGAGAGAGAGGGAGAGGGGGGTTGGGAGTTGGGAGTTGTGGGGGTTGTATGGCAGTTGACAAGAGAAGGATGATGGTTTGATTAGTTGCCCTGGCTTCTGGAAGTGCGGTTAGCATGGCAATGTGAGTGTAGTGTTGAGTTGGTGGTGTGGTGTGGGGAGGGGTTTGGTGATGTGTGAAGGCTGTCTGACAGCCAGACAATAGTCTGTACCCAGTATGTCACTCAGACACTGAAATACTGAGGGGCAACACAGACAGAGAGAGAGAGGGAGGAAAAAAGGAGAGAGAGAGAGAGAGAGAGAGACCTGAAGAGACAAAATGCCAAGCCATACAGGTTCTTACCAACATTTTCACACCAAAATCTGAATCCTGGTCTAGTTTTAAGCTCAAGATCTCCATACGGTATCTACCCGAGAACAGTGATGTGGTGTGTAGAGAGAGACCACAGCCCCACAGCTCAGGTCTAAGGTGAACTTATGGCCCCGTACCACCATCAGCTGCTGAACTCATCTTTTCTCTCTCTCTCTCTCTCGCTCTCGGTCTCTCTCTCTCTCTCTCTCTCTCTCTCTCTCTCTCTCTCTCTCTCTCTCTCTCTCTCTCTCTCTCTCTCTCTCTCTCTCTCTCTCTCTCTCGACATTTCCTGAGCAAATGTTTCAAAGGCAGCTTTATTGAAGTGCATTCCTTCGCCCTGACTGCCAGCTCTATCTATCATATTGGCCCTTAACAAAAGTACAATTATTTGACTGAGTCATGACGAAATGCTTTGTTTTGGGGAGAGACAGGGGAGTCAGGGCAGAACAGGTTGTGTGGAGGTGGGGAGAAGAATAAAGCTGTTATTGTTTGAATAGTGAGAGAGGCCTCCAAAGGAATGACACAGCGCCATTTGAGATGAGCCTGTCTGATGGAAAACAAACAAGCTAATGGAGCCTAGAGACAGTCCTTCTCTGACTCTGCCTCAGGCTGAGACGGAAAAACAAGACTTCGAAGAGAACATTATATCTTGACTGAGGAGTGGGGGCGGGTGGAGGAGCGGGGGGTTAGGGAGGTGCAGGAACGGCACAGATGCCCATTGTGATCATTGATATGAATGAAAACTGCCATGTTGTTTTGACAGGTTCCCACACATGGCCATCGATGCATGGACACACTCAGCAAGCAGGGAACATATTGACCACACTGAATAACATCATACAACATGTGTTTATTTCGGTTCTTT
>NC_068421.1:14323461-14390961 GCF_023373465.1 Oncorhynchus keta | reverse complement strand
ACACAACTGTCGGTAACACCACTTTCTGTAACACAACTGTCTAACAACACTGTCTGTAACACCACTGTCTGTAACACCACTGTCTGTAACACAACTGTCTAGCAACACGGTCTGTAACACCACTGTCTGTAACATCACTGTCTGTAACACCACTGTCTGTAACACCACTGTCTGTAACACCACTGTCTGTAACACCACTGTCTGTATAACACACTGTCTGTAACACCACTGTCTGTAACACCACTGTCTGTAACACCACTGTCTGTAACACCACTGTCTGTAACACCACTGTCTGTAACACCACTGTCTAACAACACATCTGTAACACCACTGTCTGTAACACCACTGTCTATAACACAACTGTCTAACAACACTGTCTGTAACACCACTGTCTAACAACACTGTCTGTAACACCACTGTCTGTAACACCACTGTCTGTAACACCACTGTCTGTAACACCACTGTCTGTAACACAACTGTCTGTAACACCATTGTCTGTAACACAACTGTCTATAACACAACTGTCTAACAACACTGTCTGTAACACCACTGTCTAACAACCCTGTCTGTAACACCACTGTCTGTAACACCACTGTCTATAACACAACTGTCTAACAACACTGTCTGTAACACCACTGTCTAACAACACTGTCTGTAACACAACTGTCTGTAACACCACTGTCTGTAACACCACTGTCTGTAACACCACTGTCTGTAACACCACTGTCTGTAACACCACTGTCTGTAACACAACTGTCTAACAACACTGTCTGTAACACAACTGTCTGTAACACCACTGTCTGTAACACCACTGTCTGTAACACCACTGTCTGTAACACCACTGTCTGTAACACCACTGTCTGCAACACCACTGTCTAACAACACTGTCTGTAACACCACTGTCTAACAACACGTCTGTAACACAACTGTCTGTAACACCACTGTCTGTAACACCACTGTCTGTAACACCACTGTCTGTAACACCACTGTCTGTAACACCACTGTCTAACAACACTGTCTGTAACACCACTGTCTAACAACACGTCTGTAACACCACTGTCTAACAACACTGTCTGTAACACAACTGTCTGTAACACCACAGTCTGTAACACCACTGTCTGTAACACCACTGTCTGTAACACCACTGTCTAACAACACGTCTGTAACACCACTGTCTAACAACACGTCTGTAACATCACGTCTGTAACACCACTGTCTGTAACACCACTGTCTGTAACACCACTGTCTATAACACCACTGTCTGTAACACAACTGTCTGTAACACCACTGTCTGTAACACCACTGTCTGTAACACCACTGTCTGTAACACCACTGTCTGTAACACCACTGTCTGTAACACAACTGTCTAACAACACGTCTGTAACACCACTGTCTAACAACACGTCTGTAACACCACTGTCTGTAACACCACTGTCTGTAACACCACTGTCTGTAACACCACTGTCTAACAACACTGTCTGTAACACCACTGTCTGTAACACCACTGTCTGTAACACCATTGTCTAGCAACACTGTCTGTAACACCACTGTCTGTATAACACACTGTCTGTAACATCGCTGTCTGTAACACCACTGTCTGTAACACCACTGTCTGTAACACAACTGTCTGTAACACAACTGTCTGTAACACCACTGTCTGTAACACAACTGTCTAACAACACTGTCTGTAACACCACTGTCTGTAACACCACTGTCTGTAACACAACTGTCTAGCAACACTGTCTGTAACACCACTGTCTGTAACATCACTGTCTGTAACACCACTGTCTGTAACATCACTGTCTGTAACACCAGTGTCTGTAACACCACTGTCTGTATAACACCACTGTCCATAACACAACTGTCTGTAACACCACTGTCTGTAACACAACTGTCTAGCAACACGGTCTGTAACACCACTGTCTGTAACATCACTGTCTGTAACACCACTGTCTGTAACACCACTGTCTGTAACACCACTGTCTAACAACACATCTGTAACACCACTGTCTGTAACACCACTGTCTATAACACAACTGTCTAACAACACTGTCTGTAACACCACTGTCTAACAACACTGTCTGTAACACCACTGTCTGTAACACCACTTTCTGTAACACCACTGTCTGTAACACCACTGTCTGTAACACAACTGTCTGTAACACCATTGTCTGTAACACAACTGTCTATAACACAACTGTCTAACAACACTGTCTGTAACACCACTGTCTAACAACCCTGTCTGTAACACCACTGTCTGTAACACCACTGTCTATAACACAACTGTCTAACAACACTGTCTGTAACACCACTGTCTAACAACACTGTCTGTAACACAACTGTCTGTAACACCACTGTCTGTAACACCACTGTCTGTAACACCACTGTCTGTAACACCACTGTCTGTAACACCACTGTCTGTAACACAACTGTCTAACAACACTGTCTGTAACACAACTGTCTGTAACACCACTGTCTGTAACACCACTGTCTGTAACACCACTGTCTGTAACACCACTGTCTGTAACACCACTGTCTAACAACACTGTCTGTAACACCACTGTCTAACAACACGTCTGTAACACAACTGTCTGTAACACCACTGTCTGTAACACCACTGTCTGTAACACCACTGTCTGTAACACCACTGTCTGTAACACCACTGTCTAACAACACTGTCTGTAACACCACTGTCTAACAACACGTCTGTAACACCACTGTCTAACAACACTGTCTGTAACACAACTGTCTGTAACACCACTGTCTGTAACACCACTGTCTGTAACACCACTGTCTGTAACACCACTGTCTAACAACACGTCTGTAACACCACTGTCTAACAACACGTCTGTAACATCACGTCTGTAACACCACTGTCTGTAACACCACTGTCTGTAACACCACTGTCTGTAACACCACTGTCTGTAACACCACTGTCTGTAACACCACTGTCTATAACACCACTGTCTGTAACACAACTGTCTGTAACACCACTGTCTGTAACACCACTGTCTGTAACACCACTGTCTGTAACACCACTGTCTGTAACACCACTGTCTGTAACACAACTGTCTAACAACACGTCTGTAACACCACTGTCTAACAACACGTCTGTAACACCACTGTCTGTAACACCACTGTCTGTAACACAACTGTCTGTAACACCACTGTCTGTAACACCACTGTCTGTAACACCACTGTCTGTAACACCACTGTCTGTAAGATAAAGTAAATTGCACACACCCACACCAGACACACACACACACACACACACACACACACACACACACACACACACACACACACACACACACACACACACACACACACACACACACACACACACACACACACACACACACAAAGATGAAGTGTGTTAAAAAGGAAAGCATGGGACATGAAAGTGGGTGTAGCGTGTTAGGGAGCTGCAGCTCTGGGTTCGGGGGCACTAAGGGTATGAATACAGATGGGCTACTGGGGCGGATGGATTCAGATAAGAGGAGGGCACAAGGGTCAGAGGGAGGGATAGAGAGGAGGGAGAGAGAGCGAGAAAGGGATTTGGGCCACATGGAGAGTGCTGGGAGATGAAACACACCCTGTCCAAGTCCGTTCTCTGGGATTTGGGGCTCGCTATAGTTGACTCTTCTGAATCTCTCCCGCCTGGAAAAAAATGAGCTTTCTGTTCCTCTCTGTTCCTCCCATCCTGGCTCTCAGATGTGGCAGAGGGATTTCCATGGGCTCCCTCCTCTCCACATTACTGAATGATGTAAAGAAACCTCCCTCTTCCAGCCATATGGACGTTACACACAAGTTCTACAGATTTGGTTCAAGACTGTGTGTTTGGTCGCATAACACATTATTATGTTTATACCAGCGTTAAAGCTACCCTAGTACAGCAACACACACTGCAATCTTGTAAAATGTGCCACTAAGCCTCTATTCACCATAGTGAAAACACCACCACACTCTCCCTGCGTTACCTCATACCAGGGCCTGTGTACCAGTGTCTGTGTTTCCCTGAGAGACAACTAGAGCCACCAAGAACATTATAGAGACGTTTACGCATCTGAAGCTCCAGCTATCGTCCTTTAAAACACACACACACACACACACACACACACACACACACACACACACACACACACACACACACACACACACACACACACACACACACACACACACACACACACACACACACACACACACACACACACACACACACACACACACACACACACACAATCTGCCAGGCATCTGTCAGTGAGGGGATCTTTGCTGTAGAGTTTTTCCTGCTGTATCTCCTACATCTCCCTATAGAGTTTCAGCGTCTGTTCAGAACCACTCTGACAAACTCTAAAATGCCTAGCTGTGGTTACCATGGCGCCTTGGGCTCTGGCAGCGCTCCTGGTAGAAGATGCACAGATCTACTTTACCGACGTCATTGTCCCCTTGGGCAAAATTTGTTGCAGTGTCATGCGCACACTTTAAAATACATTTTTACGAAAAGGACAAGAACAATATAACCTAAACCATTAGGGGATAAATAAAAAACTGATCTTAGATCAGTGTCTAGGGCTAATAGCTCCATGCTCTGCATGATTCGTAGACAGCAGACGGTAGCTACGGGACAAGCCAATCACTGTGAGGCAGACAGGGTGGGGGGCATCAGGACATATATAAAATGGAGGGAAGGGGGGGATCAGGACATATATAAAATGGACGGAAGGGGGGGATCAGGACATATATAAAATGGACGGAAGGGGGGGATCAGGACATATATAAAATGGACGGAAGGGGGGATCAGGACATATATAAAATGGACGGAAGGGGGGATCAGGACATATATAAAATGGACGGAAGGGGGGATCAGGACATATATAAAATGGACGGAAGGGGGATCAGGACATATATAAAATGGACGGAAGGGGGGATCAGGACATATATAAAATGGACGGAAGGGGGATCAGGACATATATAAAATGGACGGAAGGGGGATCAGGACATATATAAAATGGACGGAAGGGGGGGGATCAGGACATATATAAAATGGACGGAAGGGGGATCAGGACATATATAAAATGGACGGAAGGGGGGATCAGGACATATATAAAATGGACGGAAGGGGGATCAGGACATATATAAAATGGACGGAAGGGGGGATCAGGACATATATAAAATGGATGGAAGGGGGATCAGGACATATATAAAATGGATGGAAGGGGGGGATCAGGACATATATAAAATGGACGGAAGGGGGATCAGGACATATATAAAATGGACGGAAGGGGTGATCAGGACATATATAAAATGGACGGAAGGGGGGGATCAGAACATATATAAAATGGACGGAAGGGGGGGATCAGGACATATATAAAATGGACGGAAGGGGGGATCAGGACATATATAAAATGGACGGAAGGGGGATCAGGACAGGCTCACGCACAAGCACAGGCACATACACACAGCATGGTTGTGTCTTTCAGGGATGGCACTGGTTCTGGTGTTCAATGTATTTTAATATCCTGGCAGCTATGTGTGTTAGTGTGAAAATGTGTGCATCATTATCTGCAGGCAAACTGAATTAAATGTATTTATATTCCATATTATGAAGTTTCTGTCTGTCAGACAGGCAGTGTGTTTGATGTTGTAACTGCAGATATGCTGCACAGTGGGGAAAGATACTGACTTGTACAATAAAACGACTGTTCACTCACAGAGACAACAAAGACTGCAGAGAATGTCCAAATTAAAATAATACACCCTTCACACATTCATCCAGTCTGCTTCAAAGGAGAGTGAGTACAGATAGCTCTGGAAACAAATACAACACTGTAATTATGAACACTGAGATAGTGATCGTCTAATCATTTAGTTGCCTTTGTTTCCCATGTTCCGTGCTTTCTCCTCCAAACACGACTGTACTTCAAAAGGCAAGATACAGCAAGAGAGACATTCTTATTCTAGGATTTATCCTATGCTATTAAACTCATGAGTGTGTTAATAATTTTTTTTTTACAATGAATACTATGTCCTTTCCTGAAGCAAAGCTACATCAAATACATGAATGAGTAAGTTAGTTGTGTCTATTTGGCTTAGCTCATGAACCCTACAATATGAACCCTACCTTATGAACCCTGCATTATGAACCCTACCCTATGAACCCTACCATATGAACCCTACCTTATGAACCTTGCATTATGAACCCTACCTCATGAACCCTACCCTATGAACCCTACCCTATGAACCCTTCATTATGAACCCTACCTCATGAACCCTACCCTATGAATCCTATCCTATGAACCCTTCATTATGAACCCTACCTCATGAACCCTACCCTATGAACCCTACCTTATGAACGCTACCCTATGAACCCTACCTTATGAACCCTACCCTATGAACCCTACACTATGAACCCTACCCTATGAACCCTATCCTATGAACCCTACCTCATGAACCCTATCCTATGAACCCTACCTCATGAACCCTATCCTATGAACCCTTCATTATGAACCCTACCTCATGAACCCTACCCTATGAACCCTACCTTATGAACGCTACCCTATGAACCCTACCTTATGAACCCTACCCTATGAACCCTACACTATGAACCCTACCCTATGAACCCTATCCTATGAACCCTACCTCATGAACCCTATCCTATGAACCCTACTTTATGAACCCTATCCTTATCAGACACCAACAAAGCAGCTAGCAGCTAGCCTTGACAAATGTCTGTTAGCCCGTGTTTCATGTGATGACCTAAGTGATTAATTTATAAATCGGGAGGTGATGGAACGACACGATAGGAAGATGGTCTGGGGAGCTCTGAGGTACTTGGAATGCATGAACTAAAAAAAATCACCTTTATATGAGAGAATCAAGCACACTTCTCTGTCTCACCACAGAAACAACCGTACGTTGGTCCCTAGGTTACAATGTTGAGCAAACCATAAATCCGGGCCGGCCCAACACAAATCAATTATCAGGCACATTTTCACATAACATTTTATACGGGACAGGAGAATTTCAGTGCTGGCAACACAAATCAACACGGATCACTTTTTTATGTTGCAAACAGTGACAATCATTTTTCATGCAAAGAGAGGCACCAGATCTGGTAAAATAGGTTCTGGAATGAGAGATGCTGGATCTGGCTTAAATTAATCACTGGATGACCTTAGCAGTGAGTGACCCTAGTGTTGGACAGTCCAGTCTCTTTGAAGCTTGGTAGTGACGTAACCCTGCTTCTGACGTGACACAGCCCTGCTTTTGACTCTCTGTGCAGTGACTGTGAGCCACAGTGGGGCACATGGAGTACAGGGCCAATAGAGGGAACCAAACAAGAACAAAATCACTGCTGGCACTAGTTGGAGAGAAGACGTTTAACAGGAACCAGAGTGGGACAGTTTTCTGTATAAACTATGACACACACAGAACCCACAGGCTCTTTCTGTTTCTCTCTCAGAAAGGGTGAATGAGTTTATTGTTGTGTGGTGTGTGTGTGTGATTTTGTGCCAAGTGCTCACCTGTACAGCTGCACCTGCACACACTCCCAGGGTCACGCTCTCAGTTGGCAAACTCATAGATACCCTGTCTGTCTGTCTGTCTGTCTGTCTGTCTGTCTGTCTGTCTGTCTGTCTGTCTGTCTGTCTGTCTGTCTGTCTGTCTGTCTGTCTGTCTGTCTGTCTGTCTGTCTGTCTGTCTGCCTGCCTGCCTGCCTGCCTGCCTGCCTGCCTGCCTGCCTGCCTGCCTGCCTGCCTGCCTGCCTGCCTGCCTGCCTGCCTACAGACAGACTCTGGCCTCTGTTATGGCCACGTTGGCTGACCACTGATTGACAGACAGAGCTATGGGGGCACAGTGTGTTTGTCTAGCTGCTAGCAGGGTTACCCTGTGTGCTTAATGAGTGTTGTGAACAGCCTAATGGTCATGTCTAATGCCTGCTGGCTGGCAGGTGAGAGAGAACTGGCATCAGTCCTATCTGTCCTGTAGAGTTATCAGCACACAGAGTGAGAGAGAGAGAGAGAGACAGTGGTCTCTCTTACATTGATCACTCCTTAGTTAGTCTATATAAACTACATCATGACACCTCAGCTATACAGGATCAATCACTCAATGCTAATGATTGAGGAGACAGAGGGGGGCCAAGGGAGGACATCAAAGAATATACAGTACCAGTGAAATGTTTGGACACACCTACTAATTCAAGGGTTTCTCTATATTTGTACTATTTTCTACATTGTAGAATAATAGAGAAGACATCAAAACTATGAAATAACACATATGTAATCATGTAGTTACCAAAAAAGTATTAAACAAATCAAAATATATTTGAATTGATTTCAAAGTAGCCACACTTTGCCTTGATGAAAGCTTTCCACTCTCTTGGCATTCTCTCAACCAGCTTCACATGGAATGCTATTCTAACAGTCTTGGCATTCTCTCAACCAGCTTCATCTGGAATGCTTTTCCAACAGCCTTGGCATCCTCTCAACCAGCTTTGAATATTTTTCTGTAAAGTGTTTCCCGAATGCACATTCCAATGGTTGTTTGTTTGATATATTGATTGGTTGATTAGTTGGTTGTTTGATAGATTGATTGATTGGTTGGTTTACTGATATGTTGATTAGTTGATCAAATAGAGGAAACAGAGTACTACTGAAGAAGGGTCTTACCTCCCACGGGGCACATCAACATCATTCTTCCTCCAGCGTACGTTGGGCTGGGGGTCTCCCTGCACCTGGCACCTGAACTCTACCCCCTCCTCCTCCAGGACCACTTGGTTGATGGGCCGACGCAGGAAGGTGGGACGCTCTGGAGGGCAGAGAGAGGAAATGAGGGAGACAGACAGACAGACAGACAGACAGACAGACAGACAGACAGACAGACAGACAGACAGACAGACAGACAGACAGACAGACAGACAGACAGACAGACAGACAGACAGACAGACAGACAGACAGACAGACAGAGAGAGAGAGAGAGAGAGAGAGAGAGAGAGAGAGAGAGAGAGAGAGAGAGAGAGAGAGAGAGAGAGAGATAGATAGATAGATAGATAGATAGATAGATAGATAGATAGATAGATAGATAGATAGATAGATAGATAGATAGATAGGGCAGGTCAGACACAGCAGTAGTCATAGAGAGCGCAAGCTTTGCCGTACCCTTTCTCTACCGCGTGCAGGTAGGCTGCTGTTGGCCAAATTTGTGGATTAAATAAAGTTTAAAAAAAGTATTGTGTCTGGAAGCGGATTTGAAGGGAAAGGTGCCAGGCAAGACTAAGGTTTCCTTTTTCCAAGCCATACGGAGGGTGCTCTAGCAAACAAACAGCAGAGACCTGAGCCTCTGCTGCTGCTACTCTCTGATTATCATATATGCATAGTCACTTTAACATACATGCATGTACATACTACCTCAATTGGCCCGACCAACCAGTGCCTCCGCACATTAGCTAACCGGGCTATCTGCATTGTGTCCCGCCACCCACCACCTGCCAACCCCTGTTTTACGTTACTGCTACTCTCTGTTTATCATATATGTATAGTCACTAACCATATCTACATGTATATACTACCTCAATCAGCCCGACTAACCTGTGTCCGTATGTAGCCTCGCTACTGTATATAGCCTCGCTACTGTATATAGCCTCTAAACTGTATATAGCCTCTCTACTGTATATAGCCTCCCTACTGTATATAGCATCTCTACTGTATATAGCCTCCCTACTGTATATAGCATCTCTACTGTATATAGCCTCTCTACTGTATATAGCCTCTCTACTGTATATAGCCTCCCTAAATGACTTAAATGTAAATGTAAATGTACTGTATATAGCCTCCCTACTGTATATAGCCTCTCTACTGTATATAGCCTATCTACTGTATATAGCCTCTCTACTGTATATAGCCTCTCTACTGTATATAGCCTCTCTACTGTATATAGCCTCTCTACTGTATATAGCCTCTCTACTGTATATAGCCTCCCTACTGTATATAGCCTCTCTACTGTATATAGCCTCTCTACTGTATATAGCCTCTCTACTGTATATAGCCTCCCTACTGTATATAGCCTCTCTACTGTATATAGCCTCCCTACTGTTACTGTCACGACTTCCGCCAAAGTCGGCTCCTCTCCTTGTTTGGGCGGCGTTCGGAGGTCGACGTCACCGGCTTTCCAGCCATCTCCACTCCATTTTTCATGTATCCATTTGTTTTGTCTTGTTCCCTGCACACCTGGTTTTCATTCTCCAATCAATTCATATGTATTCATTCCTCTGTTCCCCATCATGTCTTTGTGTAGGATTGATTGTGTTACATGTATTTTGATATTGTGGATATTGTTACGTGTATTACTTTTTGTCTATGTTCCGTGTTTTGACCGGATTAAAAAGTGAGCCCATTCACTACACTCTGCTCTCCTGCACCTGACATCTCGTCCAATACACACTCCTAACAGTTATAGCCTCCCTACTGTATTTTTACTGTTGTTTTATTTCTTTACTTACCTATTGTTCACCTAATACCTTTTTTTGCACTGTTGGTTAGAGCCTGTAAGAAAGCATTTCACTGTGAGGTCTACACCTGTTGTATTCTGCGCATGTGACAAATATACTTTGATTTGATTTGAGGACACCATCCAACCTGGAACTCAGCTGCCAGGCTTGCATGGACAGACCAGATACAAATTCAATTAGCACTTGAGGTGTGAAGTAAAATGAGTTGAGGTCTTTGGGCCCAACAAGTGGCAGGAGTCTTTGAAGAAACCTTCGAAGCCACCACCTGCTGTTCAAAGACCTGACCTTTATACAAGAAACCTGCCTCCACAATGAAAAGCTTCCTCCCAGTGGGTGAGATACCTACTCCTGATGCCTGCTGCACTGCTGCCTGGATTCCATCTGGCGATCTGATGGTACACTGTCCTTCTCTCAGCACGTATCAAAGCTGCAGTAGTTTCCTCTTATCGTAATCGCTCCTCTTTCACCACAGCTGCCAAACTAACCCTGGTTCAGATGACCATCCTACCCATGCTAGATTACAGAGATCTAATTTATACATCGTCAGGTAAGGGTGCTCTCGAGCGGCTAGATGTTCTTTAGCATTCGGCCATCTGTCACCCACTGTTCACAGGCCGTCATTGAAAATAAGAATTTGATCTTAACTGACTTGCCGAGTTAAATAAAGGTTAAATAAAAATGAAATAAATAAATAAATAGAGAGACTCAGCTCAGTATAATGATGACTGCTTCAGCGGTTACTGTACATGAAGAATTCTTAAATAGCGTCAAAAAGGGTTTAGTTTAATTGGTGGGTCAGGAGAAAATGTATGTTTTTTTACCACCTATCCAATTGCGATCTTGTCTCATTGCTGCAACTCCCCGACGGGCTCCGAAACATGATCCGCCAAGCCGCGCTTCTTATCAACCACTCGCTAGAGTACGATGAAGAAAGTAAAGCCACCCCCCGGACACACCCTCCACCAAACTTGGACGACACTGGGCCAATTGTGCACCGGCCTATGTGACTCCTGGTCACGGCCGGTTGTGATCGAACCAAAGGCTGTAGTGATGCCACAACACTGTGATGCAGTGCCTTAGACCACTGCGCCACTCAGGAGGCCATGCAAAAAAATGTAAAACACATTTGGGAGCACTGTCAGGCATTCATGCTTACCAAACACAGTCAGCTGGGCCGTCTCACTGTCTCTCTCTCCCACCATGTTTGTGCCAACACAGATGAACATGCCAGCATCACTCTTCCTGGTGTTGGAGATCATCAGCTTCCCTCCTCGGATCTGAGGACACAGGGAAACAGTTGATCTACATACCTCACACAGGGCTATGACCAGGGCTTGGTTAGTATTATGTGGTTAGTTAGTAGCATATGGTTAGTTAGCAGCATGTGGTTAGTTAGTAGCATGTGGTTAGTTAGTAGCATGTGGTTAGTTAGTAGTAGTACTTACTGTAATCCTGTCCTCCTTGTCTTCGATGCGTACTTTGTCCTTCTTCCAGTAGATGGTTGGTTCAGGGTGACCTCTAGGCGGGATACACTCCAGGATGGCCGGCTCCCCGGCTGCCACCACCACGTCTGTAGGGTTCTGTCGGAAGTCATCGCGCAGCACTGAGGAGAAAGAGACAGAGGAGAGAGAGATGGAGGGTGAGCCTGGGGAGAAGACTCTGCAATGACGAAACACTTTATCTGATCTAATACTTAGCTAGGTGTACACAATGAGTTGCAATGTCTAGTGTGTGTGTGTGTGTGTGTGTGTGTGTGTGTGTGTGTGTGTGTGTGTGTGTGTGTGTGTGTGTGTGTGTGTGTGTGTGTGTGTGTGTGTGTGTGTGTGTGTGTGTGTGTGTGTGTGTGTGTGTGTGTGTGTGTGTGTGTGTGTGTGGTGAGTGCATGGTGAGATGCTGCTGCTGCTGTGTGTTAGACTGAAATGTGAGGTTTCATCTGACTGGTCTAGCACAAGTAGCGGCTAATTGGAGTTAATGGAGGTCCCGGGGGAGGCAGCAGTTCAAACACACACACACACAATGCCCTGAAGCATGGTATCACTCACATCACAGAGTTCACAGAGGCACAGCACTGTTCAGTACCGTGGGCACACACACACACACACACACACACACACACACACACACACACACACACACACACACACACACACACACACACACACACACACACACACACACACACACACACACACACACACACACACACAGTCCGTGGGTGGTCTGGCAAACAATGTTTCCGCTATCTTCTCCTCCCCTTCAGGTAGTCCTTTCGACACACAGATCCCCTCTCAGCTTGTCTAGTGTTCTGTCATACACACAGAACAGCTCATTATCAACCAGGCAATGGCTGCACATGTTAACACTTTACAATACACCTCAATCCCCATTAGTTACTGGAGACTACACCTGCATCAGTGTCTTCTATGTTAACAAATTGCCTTACAAAAACCGCTGAACAGACATAAAGAGCTGCTTCTCAGAGAAACAAATGACCTTAAACGCTCAGGCTTCTTGTTATAATCACAAATTGGGGATCATTCTAGAACATGCTGGGTGCGCTCAAGCTGACGTTTTCCCGCTTAACCCAAACCAAATCCACTGAATTCCAAATGAGTATTTGCGTCATGGCGGACAGTGACTGCAGCCGTGTGTCTGGGGACACATGTAAAGGATGAAAGAAGAAGAAGAAGGGGATGTTTGAGGAGCGCTAAATTAAGGGCAGCACCACAGGTTCTTGTTCAAATCCCCCGTGGTGCTGCCTGTACACACACAGGGAGAAGGGGTTGGATTAGACTGGGATAATACTGTAGGTCCTAGTGGGCTGCTCTCTTTTCTGCCTTTCTCTCTCCCTTCCCCTCCCCTCCCTCCCCCTCCTCTGCTGTGCTTTACAAGGCCCACCACACCACTGTGTGTCGATTCATTTATTTAGCAAGGGATGGGGGTGAAACATAGAGGGACATAGGGGGACTAAAGTGTTACACAAATTCAAATGAAACCCTCTCAAACTGGGAGGAGAGAGTACACAAAGAGAGCTGCTTCTCACTCAATGGAAGGAGCGTGGGAGAGGGAGCAAGGAAACAGATCGAGACAGAGAGAGGGATTGACAGAGAGATATAGAGCAGTGGCTAGGGTGGGTTCCCTCCCGGGTGGGTTCCCTCCCCAGGTCCCTCCCATTGTTGATTGTTGGCCGAGCTAGGATGCAGCACTAAAGAGCTGATGTAATTAGCCAGTCCCAGAAAGATAGACCCCCTGGACAGACAGACAGACAAGGTGGAGACTGGAGCCTCAGCCTGCCTGGTTCCTCTGTTTCCATCACAAACAGAGTCCTGCTGTCTGAAATCTTACCACCGAGATGGACTAGCCACTGTGGCCAATGCCTGTTGTTCTGGTACTTGTGTTTGTGTAGCTTTTCTTTGAAGGTGGCGGCCAAGGGAGTTTCTGTCCAGATCAATTACCTTTAAAGAAATGGAAAACAGATCTAGTGATCTTCCGTGAGTGTCACGGATCCCTCCGGAACTTTCATCACGCACACCTGTCCCTTATTCCCACGGATTAGTATTTGTATTTATGTACCCTTTGGTTTCCATGGTCTGGTCGATTATTGTTACTATGTCCGTTGGTGCGTGTGAGTACCTGTGCTGTGTGTTCTGGGCTTTCACAGATGATTACGGGTCTCGTCCCGTGTGATAATCATTGTACGCTAGTGTTATTTATTCAAGGTTCTCCTCGCTCTTTTGTTTGGGTTTCAACCCTGTGTTTTTGTTACGTGTTTGTTTGGTCTTCGTCCCTGTGCCCTTAACACAGCACGCCGTCATTTGGGTGAGATAAAAATGCATATTACGCATTCCTGCATCTGTCTCCCGAATCTCTTCATACCAACTTGACAGTATGTTGTATTATGTGTGTGCTTGTACACATTTTCTACAGTATTGCAGAAGCTACCAAGCCCCTCCCCTATACAAACAAACACACACCCCTGCAAACAGACACACTTTTTGTGGCATGGCCACTGAGCTCCCAACAGCTACAAGCCAACACAGATCAAGTGTATTCGGGTGAGAGGATTATGGTCTGTGTGTTGGTTCTGGGTTCTGTCATACCAACACGATGCTATGAACAGATGCATGTACAAGAGACAAGCAGGGAAAACACAGCCACATTCAAAAATAACCTACACATTTCAAATCCGGATCTTCAATCCTGATTGGATACAACCTGTACAAAATAATAAAAACATCCAGCGTATGTTCTAGGATTTCTGCCAACATGATGATCACCACTGACCATCTGCTTCACTCCACTGCTGATTAGCAGCACATTTCTTGTATGTGTGTGCAGTTTGTGAAGGTGTGTGTTCGCTGTATGTGTGTGTGTCTGGTATGTATAATTGAGAGGATCTGTGTATATGTACAGGATCTCTTGCTCTAACTCTGGGAGGCCCATATCGGAGAGCAGACGTCAGATTGCATTTTTATCCCTTGTGAAAACCCCAGCTCCCCCCCTGCAAATACACCTCACATCCCATGGACGTAGCAGGCCCAAACTCCTGCCAGTGTGCTTACTGGGGATTAGTATAGCATATTTATATATGCATACCCTTCTGCCTGCAAAGGCTACTACATCTGTCAGACAGGCTGCAGGCGATACAAACACATATCAGAAAAATATGAATCCGCCCTGGGCAGAAATATTTATTTATTTCTCCAACTTCCCCAGGAGAGGGTTTGGGGTGGAGGGTAGCAGCAGACATGGGGTAAAGCACAGTAAACTAGCAGCCCTACACCTGCCACTGTGTCAACCTTTAAACTTAAAGGGGAAAGAATCAAGTTGAACTGCTGGACAGCAATGGAGCAGGGACGAGAGGGGCCTTGCACTGTGGAATAGAGATGGAGCAGGGAAGAGAGAGGCCTTGAACTGTGGAAAAGAGATGGAGCAGGGAAGAGAGAGGCCTTGAACTGTGGAACAGAGATGGAGCAGGGAAGAGAGAGGCCTTGAACTGTGGAAAAGAGATGGAGCAGGGAAGAGAGAGGCCTTGAACTGTGGAACAGAGATGGAGCAGGGAAGAGAGAGGCCTTGAACTGTGGAATAGAGATGGAGCAGGGAAGAGAGAGGCCTTGAACTGTGGAATAGAGATGGAGCAGGGAAGAGAGAGGCCTTGAACTGTGGAACAGAGATGGAGCAGGGAAGAGAAAAACACAGAGGACACTGTTACACTACTTTGTAACAGCCAAAGTCTTATACTAGTATCTTACACTGGCAGTCAGAGGCCTATGCCAGAAGCCATTAGAGGTGTCTACATTTTAGGCAAACACGACTTACAATTAGGAGCAATTAGGTTTAAGTGCCTTGCTCAAGTGCACAATGAGAGATTAATCACCTAGTGGGCTGAATGAATCGAACCAGCAACCTTTTGGTGTCTAAACCCTTGTTTTCCTACCTTCTGTTTGGTATGACTACACTACCATGTGACTGGCATGCACCACATGAGGCTGGTGGCACCTTAATCGGTTAGGACAGGCTCATGGTAATGTCTGAAGGGGAATCGGTGGAATGGTATACAACTAGAGGTCGACCTATTATGATTTTTCAACGCTGATACCGATACCGAATTAATCAGACGATTTTTATTTATTTATTTGTAATAATGACAATTAGAACAATACTGAATGAACACTTATTTTAAATTAATATAATACATCAATAAAATCAATTTAGCCTCAAATAAATAATGAAACATGTTCAATTTGGTTTAAATAATGCAAAAACAAAGTGTTGGAGAAGAAAGTAAAAGTGCAATTTGTGCTATGCAAGAAAGCTAACGTTTCAGTTCCTTGCTCAGAACATGAGAACATATGAAAGCTGGTGGTTCCTTTTAACATGAGTCTTCAATATTCCCAGATAAGAAGTTTTAGGTTGTAGTTATTATAGGAATTATAGGACTATTTATCTCTTTACCATTTATATTTCATTAACCTTTGACTATAAGATGTTCTTATAGGCACTTTAGTATTGCCAGTGAACCAGTATAGCTTCCGTCCCTCTCCTCGCTCCTCCCTGGGCTCGCACCAGCAACATAATGACAACGGCCACCATCAAAGCAGCGTTACACAAGCAGAGCAAGGGGAACCACCACCCCAAGGCTCAGAGCGAGTGATGTTTGAAACGCTATTAGCGCGCGCTAACTAGCTAGCCATTTCACTTCGGTTACACCAGCCTCATCTCGGGAGTTGATAGGCTTGAAGTCATAAACAGCGCAATGCTTGACGCACAACGAAGAGCTGCTGGCAAAATGCACGAAGGTGCTGTTTGAATGAATGTTTATGTGCCTGCTTCTGCCTACCACCGCTCAGTCAGATACTTAGATACTTGTATGCTCAGTCAGATTATATGCAACGATAATATCTAGTAATATCATCAATCATGTGTAGTTATAACTAGTGATTATGATTGTTTGTTTTTTATAAGATACGTTTAATGCTAGCTAGAAACTTACCTTGGCTTACTGCATTCGCATAACAAGCAGTCTCCTTGTGGAGAGCAACGAGAGAGAGGCAGGTCATTATTGAGTTGAACTAGTTAACTGTAAGATTGGATCCCCCGAGCTGACAAGGTGAAAATCTGTCGTTCTGCCCCTGAACGAGGCAGTTAACCCACCGTTCCTAGGCTGTCATTGAAAATAAGGATGTGTTCTTAACTGACTTGCCTGGTTAAATAAAGCCATATAAAAAAATAATAATAATTAAATCGGCAAATTGGCGCCCAAAAATACCGATTTCCGATTGTTAGGCCCAAATTAATCGGCCAGTCCGATTAATTGATCAACCTCCATATCCAACACATCAAACATGTGGTTTCCATGGTTTCCAGGTGTTTGTTGCCATTCCATTCGTTCCGTTCCAGCCATTATTATGAGCCGTCCTCCACTCAGTAGCCTCCACTGGCATGCACATACAGGCATGCACAAACACAAATACATAAAGACAAATGAACACAACACACACAGACAGATACACACAAACTCACAGTCACAAAAATGCACACACACACACACACACGCACACACAAAAAGAAACATAAACACACACACAGAACTGTACGGAGCTTCTCTTACAGCCGCAGGACTTCCATCTGAATGAATCATGTGAGAGATTGTGTGGATCGATCAATTTATTTATTTGTTATTACATTTCTTTCCCATCAAATGCAGCAAAGGGCATACATTTCCTGACAGGTCAGGACTGAGAAAACACAGGCCTGGAGCCATTCCACCCTACACTGCTACCATCCAGCCATACTGCTTCCACTACCACCTCCTATTCACACTCTGGTAGGAGGTGTATTTTAACAGCTAGCTCTGAGCTATGACAGCAGCATTTCATTCAGTTGTATTTTAACAGCTAGCTCTGAGCTATGCTAGCAGCATTTCATTCAGTTGTATTTTAGCAGCTAGCTCTGAGCTATGACAGCAGCATTTCATTCAGTTGTATTTTAACAACTAGCTCTGAGCTATGCTAGCAGCATTTCATTCAGTTGTATTTTAACAGCTAGCTCTGAGCTATGATAGCAGCATTTCATTCAGTTGTATTTTAACAGCTAGCTCTGAGCTATGACAGCAGCATTTCATTCAGTTGTATTTTAACAGCTAGCTCTGAGCTATGACAGCAGCATTTCATTCAGTTGTATTTTAACAGCTAGCTCTGAGCTATGATAGCAGCATTTCATTCAGTTGTATTTTAACAGCTAGCTCTGAGCTATGATAGCAGCATTTCATTCAGTTGTATTTTAACAGCTAGCTCTGAGCTATGACAGCAGCATTTCATTCAGTTGTATTTTAACAACTAGCTCTGAGCTATGCTAGCAGCATTTCATTCAGTTGTATTTTAACAGCTAGCTCTGAGCTATGATAGCAGCATTTCATTCAGTTGTATTTTAACAGCTAGCTCTGAGCTATGACAGCAGCATTTCATTCAGTTGTATTTTAACAGCTAGCTCTGAGCTATGACAGCAGCATTTCATTCAGTTGTATTTTAACAGCTAGCTCTGAGCTATGATAGCAGCATTTCATTCAGTGCTTGGGAAGAAGTGCTTTTTCTGTTCTATCTAATCAGAGTGCTAGTACAATGCCACTATATTTCTTTAGACAACCGAGGCAATATATCTGTGACTTTACACCAAAAATACTAGAACTACAGTGGGGAGAACAAGTATTTGACACACTGCCTATTTTGCAGGTTTTCCCTACTTACAAAGCATGTAGAGGTCTGTAATTGAAGGATCTGGAGAAGGCCTGTATGGAGGAGTGGGCCAAAATCCCTGCTGCAGTGTGTGCAAACCTGGTCAAGAACTACAATAAACATATGATCTCTGTAATTGCAAACAAAGGTTTCTGTACCAAATATTAACTTCTGCTTTTCTGATGTATCAGATACTTATGTCATGCAATAAAATGCAAATTAATTACTTAAAAATTATACAATGTGATTTTCTGGATTTTTGTTTTAGATTCCGTCTCTCACAGTTGACGTGTACATATGATAAAAATGACAGACCTCCTCTACATGCTGTGTAAGTAGGAAAACCTGCAAAATCGGCAGTGTTTCAAATACTTGTTCTCCCCACTGTATCTGTGGAGTCCTTTGGTGTTTTGTATTACTGGCTGTAGACGCTGAAGGCTGCAATATAATGTAGTTCTGGGTACAGTATAGTGGCAGATCTCTGTATAACCAATCATTGGGCCCCCCACTGGCTAGTGGTAACCTCGGCCCCCCATCCAGATGCAGATATTACCCCCTCAGTGGGGAGGGAGGGGGCATGTTCACACTTAAAGTCGCATATCCCTTTATGGGGTCAGAGGTCAGCACAAATAAACAGCTGCACATTATGTCTGGCCGCCTGTCTTACTGGCTGTCTGGCTGGCTACCTGTCTGGTTGGCTGGCTGTGCCCGAGGCTGTGTCTCCTTGCAGGACTGAGAGAGGGAAAGCCCTCTTCATCAGCTCAGAGAGCTCAATATCTCTTTTCTCTCTCTTCATCAATCCTTTTCTCTCTACCTCTCTCTCTCCATTCCCACTCTACCTGTCTCTACGGTGTACTTATGCAGCTCATCCAATCATGTAACACCATGTCCTCCACCCCTCCTCCTATCTCCAGTTTACCAGCCACAGTGTCAACCCACCAGATAACACCCAGGAGTTACAATCTCATGGAGTGTTGTGACATGGCTCTGGGTGGGGCGGGGGCGGGGGGCTGTGATATGACAATAATAAGTACATCGTTTAATGGGGGTATAGGGATGGAGAGAGAGAGACAGAGAAGCAAGTGTGGTGGAAGGTGGAGTGAACAGAGGGAGGGTAGAGGATGAGGAGGGTAGAAGATGAGAAGAGTAGAGGAGAAGGACGAGGGTAGAAGATGAGGAGGAGGAAGGTAGAGGAGGGGGGTAGGGGATGAAGAGGGTAGAGGAGGAGGAGGGTAGAGGATGAGGAGGGTAGAAGAGGAGGAGGAGGGGGTAGAGGATGAGGAGGAGGGTAGAGGAGAAGGAGGGGGGTAGAAAATGAGGAGGAGGAGGGTGGAGGATGAAGAGGGTAGAGGAGGAGGAGGGTAGAGGATGGGGCGGGTAGAGGAGGAGTAGGGTAGAGGATGAAGAGGGTAGAGGATGAGGATGAGGGTAGAGGATGAGGAGGAGGAGGGTAGAGGAGAAGGAGGAGGAGGGTAGAGGATGAGGAGGAGGGTAGAGGAGAAGGAGGAGGGTAGAAAATGAGGAGGAGGAGAGTGGAGGATGAAGAGGGTAGAGGAGGAGGAGGGTAGAGGATGAGGAGGGTAGAGGAGGAGGAGGGTAGAGGATGAAGAGGGTAGAGGATGAGGATGAGGGTAGAGGATGAGGAGGAGGATAGAGGAGGAGGGTAGAGGAGGAGGGTAGAGGATGAGGAGGAGAAGGGTAGAAGATGAAGAGGGTAGAGGATGAGGAGGAGGAGGGTAGAGGATAAAGAGGGTAGAGGATGAGGAGGAGGAGGGTAGAGGAGGAGGGTAGAGGATGAGGAGGAGGATTGAGGAGGAGGGTAGAGGAGTAGGGTAGAGGATGAAGAGGGTAGAGGAATGAGGAGGAGGAGGGTAGAGGATGAGGAGGAGAAGGGGAAGGGTAGATGATGAAGAGGGTAGAGGATGAGGAGGAGGAGGGTAGAGGGGGAGAGTAGAGGATAAAGAGGGTAGAGGATGAGGAGGAGGAGGGTAGAGGATGAGGAGGGTAGAGGAGAAGGACGACACAACAGGTGATGATGAGAGGACGAACATGGTGGAAGGTCAAATGTCAGAGACAGAGAGGAGACTTAGAATGTCAATTAACTAGTGGAGGAGGGAGAGGAGGCACATTTCATCACACTCTGCCCCACGCTGTGAGGGTGTCCCTGCCTCTGTACACAGGGCCTAAACAAACACTCATTAACACACAGCCCTCCTTTAAAGCTCATTTTTCACCCAGCAGTCCTAATTTGGACTAACGAGGATCCCACTGGTCAGCACCGTAATGGCAGAAGACAGAAAGATACGGGCAGGGGATTCTACTGGACGCCCATAGCACGGAATACAGTGTGATGGAGAAACAATATAATGAACTATTTAATGAACCTCTCCCCTCATATCCCCTCCCAACACAAACTCCCCAAATTCAATTTAGGCTAATCCATGCTTTATGGTAATGTGTAGCTCATTAAAACGTTAGTTAAAAACTCATTAAAATTCACTTGGAAAAGTAATGGCTTCATTACAGTAATATGCTGAAAAGCAAAGAAAAAGACAGGAAGAACAAGAAGAAGAGAGAAAGAGAACGACAGCTTTCTAATCACTTAATTGTGACTAAAACGGAATACATTTGCATAATAAATAACGATGAGCTGCAACATTTCTTCTCTCTTCACCGCGTTCTGTAATTAACAAGCGCTACAATTAAAGACGCATTTATTTTCACCAAAATGTATATTTTTGGTAGCCACTCCAGTTTTCACTGTGTTGCATCTGCCTCTTCTGCCTGGTTGTTTTGCAGTGTTTGTGCGGCGGATGCCAGATGTGCAGAGCGTGCGGTAACTGGAGCTGGCTGATACAGAGGAACAATGTGGCCATGACCTTCTCTGCCCGGCTTGATAAAGGATAGGGATGGGATGTGCTGATGCTCGTCTCCCGCTCAGCCCTGAATGGACACTTTAGAGCCGGAAGGAAGGAGAGGAAAGACGTCCCGATTGATTTCCTGCCAATTCCACAACACAGACAGACCGAGACGCATCCAAGTATATTGACTGCCTGAGTGACTGAGTAAGGGAATTTGCCTGGTGGGACTGGGAGGGGGAGGGGGAGAGGGAGAGGGAGAGGAAGAGGGAGAGGGAGAGGGAGAGGGAGAGGGAGAGAAGAGAGGAGGAAAGGAAAGGGAATGAGAGGAGAGGATTTGGGGTTATGCTGTCTGAAGAGGAAGGACGTGGAATGGCAGGGCCAGCTGTTGGTTGATATTAAGGCATGTTGAGAGGTAAACATTATGCTTTGAGTAAAAACACTTAGTAAACTGGAACTATTACTAAGCAGCTGAGAAAGCCTGCATTATTGAGTCTACCAGAGACTGATTGATTACCATCCAGATTTCTACAGATAAAACATCATTTGAGCTGCTCAGTACCATTAAAATCAGCATGTGTTTTATTTTGTGCAAAACGGGTTCTTGACCTGAGCAGTCGATGGAAAAAAACATCTTTCCTACAAATGCCACATGAAGGAGTTCTAAGAATGTGTATTGAGGGAAGCTGTGACGTCTGTTGGTAATAATGACTCATACAGTCCTGTGTATAATCCAGTATACTATGTGTCCTTATACACTACCGTTCAAAAGTTTGAGGTCACTTAGAAATGTTCTTGTTTTTGAAAGAAAAACACATTTTTTGCAATAACTATATACAGTATATATATATATATACACATACAATTCGTTTTCAAAGCGCACAGATATTATATGAGTCTTTGTTGCGAGGGTTGTTGTTATTTAAAATTCACAGCAGCATATCGTCAGGGCATTTTGGGAGTTACATTGCCTCATGGGTAATCTCCTCAGCCGAAGAGAGTGCCAGAAATAGGGGAAAACATTTTCTCCCTTGCTCTCTATTCCTCAGGAGACTTGTACTTCTGGCGCTGACAGAGATGGCCGCCTCGCTTCGCGTTCCTAGGAAACTATGCAGTTTTTTGTTTTTTTTACGTGTTATTTCTTACATTAGTACCCCAGGTCATCTTAGGTTTCATTACATACAGTCGAGAAGAACTACTGAATATAAGACCAGCGTCAACTCACCATCAGTACGACCAAGAATATGTTTTCCGCGACGCGGATCCTGTGTTCTGCCTTACAAACAGGACAACGGAATGGATCGCATGGAGCGACCCAAGAAAACGACTCCGAAAAAGAGGGAAACGAGGCGGTCTTCTGGTCAGACTCAGGACACGGGCACATCGCGCACCACTCCCCAGCATTCTTCCTGCCAATGTCCAGTCTCTTGACAACAAGGTTGACGAAATCCGAGCAAGGGTGGCATTCCAGAGGGACATCAGAGACTGCAACGTTCTCTGCTTCACGGAAACATGGCTCACTGGAGAGACGCTATCCGATGCGGTGCAGCCAACGGGTTTCTCCACGCATCGCGCCGACAGAAACAAACATCTTTCTGGTAAGAAGAGTGGCGGGGGCGTATGCCTCATGACTAACGAGACATGGTGTGATGAAGGAAACATACAGGAACATACAGAAATCGTTCTGTTCACCTGATTTAGAATTCCTCACAATCAAATGTAGACCGCATTATCTTCCAAGAGAATTCTCTTCGATTATAATCACAGCCGTATATATCCCCCCCCAAGCAGACACATCGATGGCTCTGAACGAACTTTATTTAACTCTTTGCAAACTGGAAACCATTTATCCGGAGGCTGCATTCATTGTAGCTGGGGATTTTAACAAAGCTAATCTGAAAACAAGACTCCCTAAATTTTATCAGCATATCGATTGCGCAACCAGGGGTGGCAAAACCTTGGATCATTGTTACTTTAACTTCCGCGACGCATATAAGGCCCTGCCCCACCCCCCTTTCGGAAAAGCTGACCACGACTCCATTTTGCTGATCCCTGCCTACAGGCAGAAACTAAAACAAGAGGCTCCCACGCTGAGGTCTGTCCAACGCTGGTCAGACCAAGCTGACTCCACACTCCAATACTGCTTCCATCACGTGGACTGGGACATGTTTCGTATTGCGTCAGATAAAAATATTGACGAATACGCTGATTCGGTGTGCGAGTTCATTAGAACGTGCGTCGAAGATGTCGTTCCCATAGCAAGGATAAAAACATTCCCTAACCAGAAACCGTGGATTGATGGCAGCATTCGCGTGAAACTGAAAGCGCGAACCACTGCTTTTAATCAGGGCAAGGTGTCTGGTAACATGTCCAAATATAAACAATGCAGCTATTCCCTCCGCAAGGCTATTAAACAAGCTAAGCGTCAGTACAGAGACAAAGTGGAATCTCAATCCAATGGCTCAGACACAAGAGGCATGTGGCAGGGTCTACAGTCAATCACGGACTACAAGAAGAAACCCAGCCCAGTCACAGACCAGGATGTCTTGCTCCCAGGCAGACTAAATAACTTTTTTGCCCACTTTGAGGACAATACAGTGCCACTGACACGGCCTGCAACGAAAACATGCTGTCTCTCCTTCACTGCGGCCGAGGTGAGTAAGACATTTAAACGTGTTAACCCTCGCAAGGCTGCAGGCCCAGACGGCATCCCCAGCCGCGCCATCAGAGCATGCGCAGACCAGCTGGCCGGTGTGTTTACGGACATATTCAATCAATCCCTATACCAGTCTGCTGTTCCCACATGCTTCAAGAGGGCGACCATTGTTCCTGTTCCCAAGAAAGCTAAGGTAACTGAGCTAAACGACTACCGCCCTGTAGCACTCACTTCCGTCATCATGAAGTGCTTTGAGAGACTAGTCAAGGACCATATCACCTCCACCCTACCTGACACCCTAGACCCACTCCAATTTGCTTACCGCTCAAATAGGTCCACAGACGATGCAATCTCAACCACACTGCACACTGCCCTAACCCACCTGGACAAGAGGAATACCTATGTGAGAATGCTGTTCATCGACTACAGCTCGGCATTCAACACCACAGTACCCTCCAAGCTCGTCATCAAGCTCGAGACCCTGGGTCTCGGCCCCGCCCTGTGCAACTGGGTACTGGACTTCCTGACGGGCCGCCCCAGGTGGTGAGGGTAGGCAACAACATCTCCTCCCCGCTGATCCTCAACACGGGGGCCCCACAAGGGTGCGTTCTGAGCCCTCTCCTGTACTCCCTGTTCACCCACGACTGCGTGGCCACGCACGCCTCCAACTCAATCATCAAGTTTGCGGACGACACAACAGTGGTAGGCTTGATTACCAACAACGACGAGACGGCCTACAGGGAGGAGGTGAGGGCCCTCGGAGTGTGGTGTCAGGAAAATAACCTCACACTCAACGTCAACAAAACTAAGGAGATGATTGTGGACTTCAGGAAACAGCAGAGGGAACACCCCCCTATCCACATCGATGGAACAGTAGTGGAGAGGGTAGCAAGTTTTAAGTTCCTCGGCATACACATCACAGACAAACTAAATTGGTCCACTCACACTGACAGTGTCGTGAAGAAGGCGCAGCAGAGCCTCTTCAACCTCAGGAGGCTGAAGAAATTCGGCTTGTCACCAAAAGCACTCACAAACTTCTACAGATGCACAATCGAGAGCATCCTGGCGGGCTGTATCACCGCCTGGTACGGCAACTGCTCCGCCCTCAACCGTAAGGCTCTCCAGAGGGTAGTGAGGTCTGCACAACGCATCACTGGGGGCAAACTACCTGCCCTCCAGGACACCTACACCACCCGATGTTACAGGAAGGCCTTAAAGATCATCAAGGACATCAACCACCCGAACCACTGCCTGTTCACCCCGCTATCATCCAGAAGGCGAGGTCAGTACAGGTGCATCAAAGCTGGGACCGAGAGACTGAAAAACATATTCTATCTCAAGGCCATCAGACTGTTAAACAGCCACCACTAACATTGAGTGGCTGCTGCCAACACACTGTCATTGACACTGACCCAACTCCAGCCACTTTAATAATGGGAATTGATGGGAAATTATGTAAATATATCACTTGCCACTTTAAACAATGCTACCTTATATAATGTTAATTATCCTACATTATTCATCTCATATGCATACGTATATACTGTACTCTACATCATCGACTGCATCCTTATGTAATACATGTATCACTAGCCACTTTAACTATGCCACTTTGTTTACTTTGTCTACATACTCATCTCATATGTATATACTGTACTCGATACCATCTACTGTATGCTGCTCTGTACCATCACTCATTCATATATCCTTATGTACATATTCTTTATCCCCTTACACTGTGTATAAGACAGTAGTTTTGGAATTGTGATTACTTGTTGGTTATCACTGCATTGTCGGAACTAGAAGCACAAGCATTTCGCTACACTCGCATTAACATCTGCTAACCATGTGTATGTGACAAATAAAATTTGATTTGATTTGACTTCCTTCCTTCCTTCCTTCTATTAGAATACTACCACACAGCAGTCTGGTTAGTCTGTCTCAGAGCAGAGACCACATCTAGACCCACCCCTGGGACAGTCTTGGAAACCCGTTGGCCATGGGCAGCATTTCTGCATTACTGCTCTGTGTTTTTCAGACAACATCTAAATGTAGTCCTGGACCCTGCTGGCCCCTGGTCCTGGATCCTGCTGGCCCCTGATCCTGGACTCTGCTACCCCTGGTCCTGGACCCTGCTGGCCCCTGGTCATGGACCCTGCTGGCCCCTGGTCCTGGACTCTGCTGGCCCCTGGTCCTGGCCCCTGGTCCTGGCCCCTGGTCCTGGCCACTCCATTCTGTTTTTACACCTCTGTCATGCAGTGATCACATATCTCCATCCCTCCATCTCTCTCACACGCCCTGCCATAGTTAGCTGCCCACAGCAGTGTTCTCCAGTCGCCCCTCAGGTAGAAGTGATGCTAGGTGACACAGCTCCAGCTGGGCTTGAGAATGACCTGCTACTGACAGTAACAGTACAAGCGTACCTTACTAGACTGGTCACAAATTAATCTCAGTACTGCAGGGACAGTCTGGTGAAAGTTATGCAGTTTCAATGTGTGTGTTGTGTATGTTGGAGGTTATCCATAGTGTCAGTTTTCTAGTCCCAATCTATTTGTGCTGTGCTCTGGGCAAATCACATTGAGGAGTTGACCTTAGAGGGGAAAAATAATCCCAGGATGCTGTGGCTGACTGACTGACTGACTGCTGCAGTGTTTCCAGATTCACACAGCAGGGGTGAATTCCCTGAGAGCCCCACACACACTGTATACCTGTACATGCAAACACACACACACACACACACACACACACACACACACACACACACACACACACACACACACACACACACACACACACACACACACACACACACACACACACACACACACACACACACACACACACACACACACACACACACACACACACACACACACACACACTGTCTACCTGTACATGCAAACTCTCGCTCCTTGCATGTCACTCTCCTCTCACAGAGCAGTTCTGCAGAACTCCACTGTGAATCTTCATTAATCTTTAATAGCGCCTTTCTATTTTCCTTAACGCCTTGCGGCACTTCCTTCCCTGTCTGTTTTATGGGCCGGGCCTGTATTTTAGTAATTGCATTGGCAGTAGCGACAGGCTGCGACGCTGAGAGGCGTTGGAAGCTTGTAAAGGGTGTCACTGCTTGGAGGCAGCCCCTTTTTAATTAAGCTCTCTGCTGGAGATGAGCACTTTTATCTAGCGTGCTCTGATGAGTCCTTTACACTGGGGCTACACAACACACTGCACTGCAGAATACAGAGGGAGGGAGGTAAGGATGGAGGGAGGGAGGTAAGGATGGAGGGAGGGAGATAAGGATGAAGGGAGGGAGGTAAGGATGGAGGGAGGGAGGTAAGGATGGAGGGAGGGATGTAAGGATGGAGGGAGGGAGGTAAGGATGGAGGGAGGGATGTAATGATGGAGGGAGGGATGTAGGGAGGGAGGGAGGGAGGTAAGGATGGAGGGAGGTAAGGATGGAGGGAGGGAGGTAAGGAAGGATGGAGGGAGAGAAGGATGGAGGGAGGGAGGTAAGGATGGAGGGAGGGAAGAAAGGATGTAGGGAGGGATGTAAGGATGGATAGAGGGATGTAAGGATGGATGGAGAAGGATGGCGGGAGGGGTGTAATGATGGAGGGAGGGAGGGACGAAAGGATGGATGGAGGGAGCTAAGGATGGAGGAAAGGTGGAGGGAGGGAGGAAAGGATGGAGGGAGGGAGAACCCTCATCTCTGTATTTATCACTATCCCTACCCACTATCTCTGTGTCTATCACTATCCCTGTCTACGATCTCTGTTCTAATCATTATCCCTGTCCACTCTCTCTGTGTCTATCACTATCCCTGTCTAAAATCTCTGTTCTAATCATTATCCCTGTCCACTCTCTCTGTGTCTATCACTATCCCTGTCTAAAATCTCTGTTCTAATCATTATCCCTGTCCACTATCTCTGTGTCTATCACTATCCCTGTCTACTAGCTCTGTTCTAATCATTATCCCTGTCCACTATCTCTGCGTCTATCACTATCCCTGTCTACTAGCTCTGTTCTAATCATTATCCCTGTCCACTCTCTCTGTGTCTATCACTATCCCTGTCTACTATCTCTGTGTCTATCACTATCCCTCTCCACTATCTCTGTGTCTATCATTATGCCTGCCCACTGTCTCTGTGTCTATCTCCATGCCCCAAAAATATTAATGGCTGTTCTGGAGGCAATGTGGGGTCCGACCCGGTACTAGATGGGTGTACTTAATAAACTGGGGGGCTGTATATTTACCACAGCCACTGTGTTTGTGTGTCTGTGTTAGAGGATGTACATCTCTCTGTACACCATGCTGTGAGCCCCACCCACTGTGTTATGAGCCCCACCCACCCAGCATGCTGTGAGCCCCCCACCCAGCATGCTGTGAGCCCCACCCAGCCAGCATGCTGTGAGCCCCACCCACCGTGTTATGAGCCCCTCCCGCCCAGCATGTTGTGAGCCCCACCCAGCCAGCATGCTGTGAGCCCCACCCACCGTGTTTTGAGCCCCACCCACTCAGCAAGTTGTGAGCCCCACCCAGCCAGCATGCTGTGAGCCCCCCCCACCCAGCATGCTGTGAGCCCCCACACCCAGCATGCTGTGAGCCCCACCCACCCAGCATGCTGTGAGCCCCACCCACCCAGCATGCTATGAGCCCCACCCACCGTGTTATGAGCCCCACCCACCCAGCATGCTGTGAGCCCCACCCACCGTGTTATGAGCCCCACCCACCCAGCATGCTGTGAGCCCCACCCACCGTGTTATGAGCCCCACCCACTCAGCATGCTGTGAGCCCCACCCACCGTGTTATGAGCCCCACCCACCCAGCATGCTGTGAGCCCCACCCACCGTGTTATGAGCCCCACCCACTCAGCATGCTGTGAGCCCCACCCACCGTGTTATGAGCCCCACCCAGCGAGCTGTGAGCCCCACCCACCGTGTTTTGAGCCCCACCCATTCAGCATGTTGTGAGCCCCACCCAGCCAGCATGCTGTGAGCCCCCCCACCCAGCATGCTGTGAGCCCCCACACCCAGCATGCTGTGAGCCCCACCCACCCAGCATGCTGTGAGCCCCACCCACCCAGCATGCTATGAGCCCCACCCACCGTGTTATGAGCCCCACCCAGCATGCTGTGAGCCCCACCCACCCAGCATGCTGTGAGCCCCACCCACCCAGCATGCTGTGAGCCCCACCCACCCAGCATGCTGTGAGCCCCACCCACCCAGCATGCTGTGAGCCCCACCCACCCAGCATGCTGTGAGCCCCACCCACCGTGTTATGAGCCCCACCCAGCATGCTGTGAGCCCCACTCATCAGCACTGGTTCAGATGTAGACCGAGATCTGCAACACGGAAACTGCATGTGGACGCACACATAGACAAACAACACCCTGGTACTGTAATCGTGAATATTACATGATGTTGTTGTAGACATGCTTACAGTCATTTCTGCCTTGGCTTCGTTGTGCGTTGTGTTATTGATGGGGTGTGTGTGTGTGTGTGTTTGTTTGTTTGTGTCTGTAAACTGTGCATGTTAGCCAGGGGCTGTATGTGTCTATGAGGCATGATGATTTGAGAAGAGTTCATTACAGTCCTTCCCTCCCTGTTCCTACTCTTTTTCCACACTCCTCCATCTCACATCCATCTCTCCCTAATCTCTCCTCATCTCTCCTCCATCTCTCCCTAATCTCTCCTCAATCTCTCCCGCATCTCTCCTCCATCTCACCTCCATCTCTCCCTAATCTCTCCTCCATCTCACCTCCATCTCTCCCTAATCTCTCCTCATCTCTCCTCCATCTCACCTCCATCTCTCCCTAATCTCTCCTCATCTCTCCCTCATCTCTCCTCCATCTCTCCTCCATCTCACCTCCATCTCTCCCTAATCTCTCCTCCATCTCACCTCCATCTCTCCCTAATCTCTCCTCATCTCTCCCTCATCTCTCCTCCATCTCTCCCTCACCTCACCTCCATCTCTCACTCATATCTCCTCCATCTCTCCCTCATCTCTCCTCCATCTCTCCCTCATCTCTCCTCCATCTCTCCCTCATCTCTCCCTCATCTCTCCCCCATCTCTCCTCCATCTCTCCCTCATCTCTCCTCCATCTCTCCCTCATCTCTCCTCCATCTCTCCCTCATCGCTCCTCCATCTCTCCCTCATCTCTCCCCCATCTCTCCTCCATCTCTCCCTCATCTCTCCTCCATCTCTCCCTCATCTCTCCCTCAACCCACCTTCTTCTCTCCCTCATCTCTCCCCCATCTCTCCCTCATCTCTCCTCCATCTCTCCCCATGTCTCCCTCATCTCACCTCCAACTCTCCCTCATCTCTCCTCCATCTCTCCCTCATCTCTCCCCCATCTCTCCTCATCTCTCCCCCATCTCACCTCCATCTCTCCCTCATCTCTCCCTCGTCTCACCTCCATCTCACCTCCATCTCTCCCTCATTTCTCCTCCATCTCTCCCTCATCTCTCCTCCATCTCTCCCTCATCTCTCCTCCATCTCTCCCTCATCTCTCCCTCATCTCTCCCCCATCTCTCCCTCAACCCACCTTCTTCTCTCCCTCATCTCTCCCCCATCTCTCCCTCATCTCTCCCTCATCTCTCCCCCATCTCTCCCTCATCTCTCCTCCATCTCTCCCCCATGTCTCCCTCATCTCACCTCCAACTCTCCCTCATCTCTCCCCATCTCTACCTCATCTCTCATCCATCTCTCCCCCATCTCTCCTCCATCTCTCCTCAATCTCTCCATCCATCTCTCCCCCCACCTATCCATCATCTTTGTTTTGTCTTGTCCCGTCCTGTCTAGTGTAAATATAGTTTTCTTCGTTTTTTTTCTGTATATATTTCGTACATATTTTAATCTCACTTTCAAACTAGAGCTGAATATACTCTCCTGCAACCCGCATCACCCAATGTGGTATGGATCTGCTTTTTCTATACTTTACTTTAGAACCGGAACCACCATCAGAAGCTAGCCAGCTAACTAGCTACTAGCTCGTACTCAGTTAGCCATTGCTAGCGGTCTTCTAAGCTAACTAGGACACCAGCGCGACATCAACCCAGAGCATATCAGACTGCTCTTTCTCTACCACATCTCCGGATTCCTACCGCAAGCTCTGAACCTTTACACCGGATCATCGCAACTAGCTAGCTGCAATCCGAGTGGCTACTCCTGGCTAACGTCTCTGTCCCAAAACAAGCTACAGTTAGCCTTGAGCTAAGCCCATCTCCCGACTAGCCGAAGAGGCCCAACAATACCTCTTTTGCCAATTGGCCTGGACCCTTTACTGCCGACACGGAGCCCCGCCGATCCATCACGACTGGTCCGCTCGACATAATCGTCCGAGGTGGTTTCAACAGGCTTTTTCGTTGCGACATCGCCAAAGATCCATCTGCTGGCCAAGGCCCGCAAGCTTTCTGAAACGCTGTGTCTCCAGCTCACCCAGCGTACTAGAGCTCCTGTAGCATACTCCTGGGCTACAATTACCCGGGCCCACGACCGGTCTGTCGATATCACCGCAAGAAGAGGAATAAACAGACTCACCCCATCGCGACGTCCCCCAAAGGTTAGCTCTCTAGCCCTCGCTATCTCCCTGCTTGCTAATTCGGCCTGCTAACGGCTAGCTTGTCTAGCCCGGGCCTACGAACTGTTAGCTTGTTAGCACAGGCCTGCTAACCATCTGACTCACTGCTTCCCAAACACTCTGAACCCATTTACTTTCTATCTCTCTTTGATTTTTATTTTGTTTATACCTTCCGGAAACCTGCCTCACCCACTGTGACACGGAATCGCTATCACTTTTAATTTTTATTTTATTTTTATGACACACTCAAGAACCTCCAGACGCTAACCAGCTAACTAGCTACAAGCTATTTAGTCATTGTTAGTTAAAAAAAAAAAAAAAAACCTGGATAACACTCGCCAGTCCAGCTTCCCTGCCCATCCACCGCTGCCCCCTGGACACTGATCTCTTGGCTACATAGCTGACGCACGCTGGACTGTCCATTAATCACGGTACTCCATTCTGCTTGTTTGTTTTATCTGTCGGCCCAGTTGCCTAGTCAACGCCATTTTACCTGCTGTTTGTTGTGCTAGCTGATTAGCCTCGCCTACTGTTTTTAGCTAGCTTTCCCAATTCAACACCTGTGATTACTGTATGCCTCGCTGTATGTCTCTCCCAAATGTCAATATGCCTTGTATACTGTTGTTCAGGTTAGTTATCATTGTTTTAGTTCACAATGGAGCCCCTAGATCCACTCTGCATACCCCTGTTACCTCCTTTGTCCCACCCCCACACATGCGGTGACCTCACCCATTACAACCAGCATGTCCAGAGATACAACCTCTCATCATCATCACCCAGTGCCTGGGCTTACCTCCGCTGTACCCGCACCCCACCATACCCCTGTCTGCGCATTATGCCCTGAATATATTATACCATGCCCAGAAACCTGCTCCTCTTATCCTCTGCCCCCAACGCTCTAGGCGACCAGTTTTGATAGCCTTTAGCCGCACCCTCATACTACTCCTTCTCTGTTCCGCGGGTGATGTGGAGGTAAACCCAGGCCCTGCATGTCCCCAGGTACCCTCATTTGTTGACTTCTGTGATCGAAAAGTCTTGGTTTTATGCATGTCAACATCAGAAGCCTCCTCCCTAAGTTTGTTTTACTCACTGCTTTAGCACACTCTGCTAACCCTGATGTCCTTGCCGTGTCTGAATCCTGGCTCAGGAAGGCCACCAAAATTCAGAGATTTCCATACCCAACTATAACATCTTCCGTCAAGATAGAACTGCCAAAGGGGGCGGAGTCGCAGTCTACTGCAGAGATAGCCTGCAAAGTAATGTCATACTTTCCAGGTCCATACCCAAACAGTTTGAACTACTAATTTTGAAAATTACTCTCTCCAGAAACAAGTCTCTCACTGTTGCCGCCTGCTACCGACCCCCGTCAGCTCCCAGCTGTGCCCTGGACACCATTTGTGAATTGATCGCCCCCCATCTAGCTTCAGAGTTTGTTCTGTTAGGTGACCTAAACTGGGATATGCTTAACACCCCGGCAGTCCTACAATCTAAGCTAGATGCCCTCAATCTCACTCAAATCATCAAGGAACCCACCAGGTACAACCCTAACTCTGTAAACAAGGGCACCCTAATAGACGTCATCCTGACCAACTGGCCCTCCAAATATACCTCCGCTGTCTTCAACCAGGATCTCAGCGATCACTGCCTCATCGCCTGTATCCGCCACGGAGCCGCAGTCAAACGACCACCCCTCATCACTGTCAAACGCTCCCTAAAACACTTCTGTGAGCAGGCCTTTCTAATCGACCTGGCCCGTGTATCCTGGAAGGACATTGACCTCATCCCGTCAGTTGAGGATGCCTGGTCATTCTTTAAAAGTAACCTCCTCACCATTTTGGATAAGCATGCTCCGTTCAAAAAATGCAGAACCAAGAACAGATACAGCCCTTGGTTCACTCCAGACCTGACTGCCCTCGACCAGCACAAAAACATCCTGTGGCGGACTGCAATAGCATCGAATAGCCCCCATGATATGCAACTGTTCAGGGAAGTCAGGAACCAATACACGCAGTCAGTCAGGAAAGCTAAGGCCAGTTTCTTCAGGCAGAAGTTTGCATCCTGTAGCTCCAACTCCAAAAAGTTCTGGGACACTGTGAAGTCCATGGAGAACAAGAGCACCTCCTCCCAGCTGCCCACTGCACTGAGGCTAGGAAACACGGTCTCCACCGATAAATCCATGATTATCGAAAACTTCAATAAGCACTTCTCAACGGCTGGCCATGCCTTCCGCCTGGCTACTCCAACCTCGGCCAACAGCTCCGCCCCCCGTAGTTCCTCACCCAAGCCTCTCCAGGTTCTCCTTTACCCAAATCCAGATAGCAGATGTTCTGAAAGAGCTGCAAAACCTGGACCCGTACAAATCAGCTGGGCTTGACAATCTGGACCCGCTATTTCTGAAACTATCTGCCGCCATTGTCGCAACCCCTATTACCAGCCTGTTCAACCTCTCTTTCATATCGTCTGAGATCCCCAAGGATTGAAAGCTGCCGCAGTCATCCCCCTCTTCAAAGGGGGAGACACCCTGGACCCAAACTGCTATAGACCTATATCCATCCTGCCCTGCCTATCTAAGGTCTTCGAAAGCCAAGTCAACAAACAGGTCACTGACCATCTCGAATCCCACCGTACCTTCTCCGCTGTGCAATCTGGTTTCCGAGCCGGTCACGGGTGCACCTCAGCCACACTCAAGGTACTAAATGATATCATAACCGCCATCGATAAAAGACAGTACTGTGCAGCCGTCTTCATCGACCTCGCCAAGGCTTTCGACTCTGTCAATCACCAAATTCTTATCGGCAGACTCAACAGCCTCGGTTTTTCGGATGACTGCCTTGCCTGGTTCACCAATTACTTTGCAGACAGAGTTCAGTGTGTCAAATCAGAGGGCATGCTGTCCGGTCCTCTGGCAGTCTCTATGGGGGTGCCACAGGGTTCAATTCTCGGGCCGACTCTTTTCTCTGTATATATCAATGATGTTGCTCTTGCTGCGGGCGATTCCCTGATCCACCTCTACGCAGACGACACCATTCTATATACTTTCGGCCCGTCATTGGACACTGTGCTATCAAACCTCCAAACGAGCTTCAATGCCATACAGCACTCCTTCCGTGGCCTCCAACTGCTCTTAAACGCGAGTAAAACCAAATGCATGCTTTTCAACCGATCGCTGCCTGCACCCGCATGCCCGACTAGCATCACCACCCTGGATGGTTCCAACCTTGAATATGTGGACATCTATAAGTACCTAGGTGTCTGGCTAGACTGCAAACTCTCCTTCCAGACTCACATCAAACATCTCCAATCAAAAATCAAATCCAGAGTCGGCTTTCTATTCCGCAACAAAGCCTCCTTCACTCACGCTGCCAAGCTTACCCTAGTAAAACTGACTATCCTACCGATCCTCGACTTCGGCGATGTCATCTACAAAATGGCTTCCAACACTCTACTCAGCAAACTGGATGCAGTCTATCACAGTGCCATCCGTTTTGTCACTAAAGCACCTTATACCACCCACCACTGCGACTTGTATGCTCTAGTCGGCTGGCCCTCACTACATATTCGTCGCCAGACCCACTGGCTCCAGGTCATCTACAAGTCCATGCTAGGTAAAGCTCCGCCTTATCTCAGTTCACTGGTCACGATGGCAACACCCATCCGTAGCACGCGCTCCAGCAGGTGTATCTCACTGATCATCCCTAAAGCCAACACCTCATTTGGCCGCCTTTCGTTCCAGTACTCTGCTGCCTGTGACTGGAACGAATTGCAAAAATCGCTGAAGTTGGAGACTTTTATCTCCCTCTCCAACTTCAAACATCAGCTATCCGAGCAGCTAACCGATCGCTGCAGCTGTACATAGTCTATAGGTAAATAGCTCACCCTTTTTCACCTACCTCGTTCCCATACTGTTTTTATACTGTTTTTATTTATTTACTTTTCTGCTCTTTTGCACACCAATATCTCTACCTGTACATGCCCATCTGATCATTTATCACTCCAGTGTTAATCTGCAAAATTGTATTATTCGCCTACCTCCTCATGCCTTTTGCACACATTGTATATAGACTGCCCATTTTTTTTCTACTGTGTTATTGACTTGCTAATTGTTTACTCCATGTGTAACTCTGTGTTGTCTGTTCACACTGCTATGCTTTATCTTGGCCAGGTCGCAGTTGCAAATGAGAACTTGTTCTCAACTAGCCTACCTGGTTAAATAAAGGTGAAATAAAAAATAAAAATAAAAAATCTCTCCTCCATCTCTCCTTCATCTCTCCCTCCATCTCTCCCTCATCTCTCCTCCATCTCTCCCTCATCTCTCCCCCATCTCTCCCTCATCTCTCCCCATCTCTACCTCAACTCTCATCCATCTCTCCCCCATCTCTCCCTCATCTCTCCTCCATCTCTCCCTCATCTCTCCTCCATCTCTCCCCCATCTCTCCCTCATCTCTCCTCCATCTCTCCCTCATCTCTCCCCCATCTCTCCCTCATCTCTCCCTCATCTCTCCTCCATCTCTCCCTCATCTCTTCTCCATCTCTCCCTCATCTCTCCTCCATCTCTCCCTCATCTCTTCTCCATCTCTCCCTCATCTCTCCCTCATCTCTCCTCCATCTCTCCCTCATCTCTTCTCCATCTCTCCCCCATCTCTCCCCCATCTCTCCCTCATCTCTCCTCCATCTCTCCCTCATCTCTTCTCCATCTCTCCCTCATCTCTCCCTCATCTCTCCCCATCTCTACCTCATCTCTCATCCATCTCTCTCCCATCTCTCTGTCATCTCTCCCTCATCTGTCCCCCATTTCTCCTTCATCTCTCACCCATCTTTCCTCCATCTCTCCTCCATCTCTCCCTCATCTTTCCTCCATCTCTTCCTCTATCGCTCTCTCATCTCTCCTCCATCTCTCCCTCATGTCTCCTCCATCTCTCCCTACATCTCCCTCATCTTTCCCTCATCCCTCCTCCATCTCTCCTCCATCTCTCCCTCATCTCTTCTCCATCTCTCCCTCATTTCTCCCTCATCTCCCCCTCATCTCTCCCTCATCTTTCCTCCATCTCTTCCTCTATCGCTCTCTCATCTCTCCCCCATCTCTCCCTCATGTCTCCTCCATCTCTCCCTCCATCTCCTCCATCTCTCCTACATCTCTCATTCATCTCTCCCTCATCTCACCTCCATCTCTCCATCATCTCCCCCTCACTAGTAGATTCTGACCTGGAGTCAGTGTGGTACTTACAAGTCCCAATTGAGGTCCACTATTAGATTCTGACCTGGAGTCACAGTGGTCTTTACAGGACCCAATCGAGGTCTACTGTTAGATTCTGACCTGGAGTCAGTGGTTGATGGTCTGGAGTAGCCTGCCTTCAGTGCCTTGGGAGGAGGGCTGAACGGAATTCTGTCAGGGCTCAGTCTGTCAGCGATCAGAGCAGAGCAGAGACATTAAAATAGATTTATTGATCACTTTATAGTTAATAACTGTTGAGGAAGAGTGAACATTTAACTGGATACGGATGTGATTTTACAGCAGCCTCGCCCATGGGAAGGGATCCTTTTTTTCTCTCACATCATGGCCCAGTGTGTGTGCGTGCGTGTGTGTGTGTGTGAGAGATCCTCTGTGTATAACGTAAAACACCAGATAATGCATGCAGAGCAGAATTAGGCCGATACCTGCTAATGATCAAAATCCAGAAAAGAGTCGCTAATTTCTACAACCATCTAAAAGGAAGCGATTCCCAAACCTTCCAAACCAAAGCCATCACCTACAGAGAGATGGACCTGGAGAATAGCCCCCTAAGCAAGCTGGTCCTGGGGCTCTGTTCAAACACAGACCCCACAGAGCCCCAGGAGAGCAACACAATTAGACCCAACCAAATCATAAAAAAGAAAAGAAACTTAAAACATTGGAAAGAATTTACAACAAACGTCAGAGCAAACTACAATGATATTTGACCCTTAATAACAGTGGCAGAATACCTGACCACTGTGACTGACCCAAACTTAAGGAAAGCTTTGACTATGTACAGACTCAGTGAGCATAGCCTTGCTATTGAGAAAGGTCACCGTAGGCAGACCTGGCTCTCAAGAGAAGACAGGCTATGTGCACCCTGCCCACAAAATTAGGTGGAAACTGAGCTGCTCTTCCTAACCTCCTGCCAAATGTATGACCATATTAGAGACACATATTTCCCTTAGACTACACACACCCATAAATCCAATTTTAATAAACTCCCATATCTATTGGGTGAAATACCAGTGTGCAACCACAGCAGCAAGATTTGTGACCTGTTGCCACAAGAAAAGGGCAACCAGTGAAGAACAAATATTGTAAATACAACCCATATTTATGTTTATTTACTTTCCCTTTTGTACTTGAACTATTTGCACGTTAAAACACTGTATATAGACATAATATGACATTTGAAATTTCTTTATTATTTTGAAAGTTGTGTTTACTGTTCATTCTTTTATTGTTTATTTCAAATGTGTTTATTGTCTAATTCACTTGCTTTGGCAATGTAAACATATGTTTCCTATGCCAAAAAATCCTTAAATTGAAGTTGAAAATGAAAAGAGATAGAGATGCAAATATAATCTAAATAGTAATAATAAATATGTATCAGCCCTGTTCAGCAAATCACTGCTACATAAGCCACACCTAATCAGACCCACACACAAGCTATTTATATGCAGCCTGTTTGATATGCATGTAAACAGAATTGCATATAATCACAATGTCTGTGTCTCTGTCCCCCCTCCCTCCCTCTCTCTCTCTCTCTCTCTCTCTCTCTCTCTCTCTCTCTCTCTCTCTCTCTCTCTCTCTCTCTCTCTCTCTCTCTCTCTCTCTCTCTCTGTCTCTCCCCTCCCTCCCTCTCCTTTGTGTTTTTCCCCTAACTGTGATTTTCTCTGGCAGTAACATCATAAGGTGAGAGTAAACAGTGCTTGTGGTGTGTGGTCTGTATTGATGCCGAGGCTCTTCCACCTGTGGTCTCTGAGAGGAACCAAATAAATGAGTCAAGTTCTAATCCATGATATTTGGAGTTCTGTCAACATTACTGACTTCACTGTGGAGAAGAGAGAAGAGAGGAGTGGAATGGAGAGGAGTGGTGTGGAGAGGAGTGGAGAGGATAGGATAGGATAGGAGAGGAGAGGATAGGATAGGATAGGATAGGATAGGAGAGGAGAGGAGAGGAGAGGATAGGAGAGGAGAGGAGAGGATAGGAGAGGTTAGGATAGGAGAGGATAGGATAGGATAGGAGAGAGAGGAGAGGAGAGGAGAGGAGAGGAGAGGAGAGGAGAGGAGAGGAGAGGAGAGGAGAGGATAGGATAGGATAGGATAGGATAGCATAGGAGAGGATAGGATAGGAGAGGATAGGATAGGAGAGGAGAGGAGAGGAGAGGAGAGGAGAGGAGAGGAGAGGAGAGGAGAGGAGAGGAGAGGATAGGAGAGGATAGGATAGGATAGGAGAGGATAGGATAGGATAGCATAGGAGAGGATAGGATAGGATAGGATAGGAGAGGATAGGAGAGGATAGGAGAGGAGAGGATAGGAGAGGATAGGATATGATAGGATAGGAGAGGATAGGAGAGGATAGGAGAGGATAGGATAGGAGAGGATAGGATAGGATATGATAGGATAGGAGAGGATAGGATAGGAGAGGAGAGGAGAGGATAGGAGAGGATAGGATAGGATAGGATAGGAGAGGAGAGGAGAGGATAGGATAGGATAGGATAGGAGAGGAGAGGAGAGGGAGAGGATAGGATAGGATAGGAGAGGATAGGAGAGGAGAGGAGAGGATAGGAGAGGATAGGATAGGAGAGGATAGGAGATGATAGGATAGGATAGGAGAGGAGAGGATAGGAGAGGATAGGATAGGAGAGGATAGGATAGGAGAGGATAGGAGAGGATAGGATAGGAGAGGATAGGAGACGATAGGATAGGAGAGGATAGGAGAGGAGAGGATAGGATAGGATAGGATAGGAGAGGATAGGATAGGAGAGGATAGGATAGGATAGCATAGGAGAGGATAGGATAGGATAGGAGAGGATAGGAGAGGATAGGATAGGATAGGAGAGGAGAGGATAGGAGAGGATAGGATAGGAGAGGATAGGATAGGAGAGGAGAGGATAGGATAGGATAGGATAGGATAGGATAGGATAGGATAGGAGAGGAGAGGATAGGATAGGAGAGGATGAGATATGTTTCCAGGGCACAGATGACCTACATAGCAAGGACATGATAGCAGACTGAAGCTGACAATCCTGTCAGGCAGAGCTCGCAGAATCCTACAACTCTCTAGGGCACAGATAGAGCAGGACGTGAGACACACCTGTGGACATTCCCTCTCTAAATGACACTTATTCTCCCAATGTGTGATATGTATTCTCAATGTTCAGTTCTATTTTCAGATGCCATATCATCAACAATGACGATCTGCTAAGCCAGCATCTGTAGAGTACAATGACCACAAGCCACACAATCAATATGTATTGTCAATGAACAGATAATTCAATGAGCTCTGGCTAGTCATCCACCCACAGTGGAGATAGAGAGAGATAGAGACACAGATAGAGGAAGAGAGGGATGAGTTCTCTAGTTCCTGTGGTCTCTAAATGATGTTCATGAGAGCTCAGTATCTGATGAGTGGAGATAGTTTTTCCCCACTTTTGTTTATTATCTACTTCACTTGCTTTGGCAATGTAAACATATGTTTCCCATGCCAATAAATCCTTTCAATTGAATTGAAATGGAATTGCGAGAGCGAGATTTAAATATTCCACCACTACCGGCTATCTCATCTACAGAGCACATTAAGGCCAGTCTCTGTCCTGTAATCACACACTGGCCTATAATGGGAATCTAGTCTTTATTACTATAGATGGTTAGGCTGGACCTTTCCTCCATTCCCTCCTCTTTTCATTAGCTAGTGTAGATGGCTGGGGTTAATAGCCATATCTGTCTGTGTGTTGAAGCATCAAGCTGGCAAGTCTATAATGCCAAAGGCTAGAGATGGTGCAATCATCAGTGGATGAGACAGGGCCTGCTGATGACAGTGGATGAGAGAGGGCCTGCTGATGACAGTGGATGAGAGAGGGCCTGCTGATCACAGTGGATGAGAGAGGGCCTGCTGATGACAGTGGATGAGAGAGGGCCTGCTGATGACAGTGGATGAGAGAGGGCCTGCTGATGACAATGGATGAGAGTGGGCCTGCTGATGACAGTGAATGAGAGAGGGCCTGCTGATGACAGAGGGCCTGCTGATGACAGTGGATGAGAGAGGGCCTGCTGATGACAGTGGATGAGAGAGGGCCTGCTGATGACAGTGGATGAGAGAGGGCCTGCTGATGACAGAGGATGAGAGAGGGCCTGCTGATGACAGTGGATGAGAGGGGCTGCTGATGACAGTGGATGAGAGAGGGCCTGCTGATGACAGTGGATGAGAGAGGGCCTGCTGATGACAGCTGATGAGAGAGGGCCTGCTGATGACAGCTGATGAGAGAGGGCCTGCTTTAATTTTTTACCTTTATTTAGCTAGGCAAGTCAGTTAAGAACAAATTCTTATTTACAATGACGGTCTACTCCGGCCAAGCCCGGACGACGCTGGGCAATTGTACACCGTCCTATATGACTCCCAATCACAGCCGGTTGTGATACAGCCTGGAATCGAACCAGGGTCTGTAGTGACACCTCTAGCACTGAGATGCAGTGCCTTAGACCACTGCACCACTTGGAAGACCTAATGACATCCAGGTTTAATTCATGTCATATGAATCTCATTGGAATGAAACAAAAATGCTTGCAATTATCTTCTACTCATACTATGCTTCTATGAAATACATGTGAGTGTTGATCTGGTAGAATCCGGGCATCTTCCACTAGAATACAATCACAACCATCCTTGGAATCAGAGGAACTAAAAGGCAGAAACAGATTCTCATAGTCTGATTACTTCCAGGACAGGGGAGGTCAGAGTGATGTCATGCCATTTCAAACACTGTGTACCAGCCTGAGAGGGAGAGAGAGAGAGAAAGAGAGAGAGAAAGAAAGAGAGAGAGAGAGAGAGAGAGAGAGAGAGAGAGAGAGAGAGAGAGAGAGAGAGAGAGAGAGAGAGAGAGAGACAGAGAGAGAGAGAGAGAGAGAGAGTCCCCTCTCAAGCTGGTCCTGGGGCTCTGTTCACAAACACAAACACACCCCACAGAGCCCCAGGACAGCAGCACAATTAGACCCAAGCAAATCATGACAAAACAAAAAGATAATTACTTAACACATTGGAAAGAATTAACAGAAAAACAGAGCAAACTAGAATGATATTTGGCCCTAAACAGAGAGTACACAGTGGCAGAATACCTGACCACTGTGACTGACCTAAACTTAAGGAAAGCTTTGTCTATGTACAGACTTAGTGAGCATAGCCTTGCTATTGAGAAAGGCAGCTGTAGGCAGACATGGCTCTCAAGAGAAGACAGGCTATGTGCACATTGCCCACAAAATGAGGTGGAAACTGAGCTGCACTTCCTAACCTCCTGCCCAATGTATGACCATATTAGAGAGACATATTTCCCTCAGATTACACAGACCCACAAAGAATTCGAAAACAAATCCAATTTTGATAAACTCCCATATCTACTGGGTGAAATTCCACATTGTGCCACCACAGCAGCAAGATTTGTGACCTGTTGCCACAAGAAAAGGGCAACCAGTGAAGAACAAACACCATTGTAAATACAACCCATATTTATGCTTATTTATTTTCCCTTGTGTACTTTAACCATTTGTACATTGTTACAACACTGTATATATATAGATATATATGACATTTGTAATGTCTTTATTGTTTTGAAACTTCTGTATGTGTAATGTTTACTGTTCATTTTTATAGTTTATTTCACTTTTGTATATTATCTACCTCACTTGCTTTGGCAATGTTAACACATGTTTCCCATGCCAATAAAGCCCCTTGAATTGAATTGATAGAAAGAGAGAGAGAGAGAGAGAGAGAGAGAGAGAGAGAGAGAGGGGGGGGTCTTTGGGGAGCCATTAAAGGGAGAGGACGTCTGTAAAACAGGGACATTTAGCACCACCACAGCGTCAAAGACACCCCTGAACTGCTCTTTCCCACAATCACAGAGCCCACGCTGGGGTCTCACAAAGATCAGTGGGATGGTAGAGAGAGAGAGAGAGAGAGAGAGAGAACACACAGACTGATGTGAAACTGGTGTGTGTGAGAGAGTGAGCAGCACAGAGTCAACCAGACCATGAATCCCATGGGTAATGAATGTGTATGGTGGGATTTAGGATTCTGGAAAACCCAATTAGATTTGGCTGTGTTATCAGCTTACTAACTAGCTCAGTGAGATGAACAGATAGATAGATAGATAGATAGATAGATAGATAGATAGATAGATAGATAGATAGATAGATAGATAGATAGATAGATAGATAGATAGATAGATAAATGATAGATAGATAGATAACCCCTACTACATCTAGACTACCTATCGGTCTGTCAGCTTGCCCCCTGCTGGGGAGCACATGGAGGTGCAGGGGGACATCTGGGGAGGATAGTGGAACAGCCCAGGTCCCCCTGTCACTCAGGGTTAACTTATGGACAACAGGGGGCTAAACACAAACAAATGAGCGTGAAATGACTCGGCAACCAAAGCCTAGTCCATCACATCTGCAAACAAAGGCACATCCCTATAGTTTCCATTTCGTCCATATCAAATGCGGGTATGTTTTAGTATGTATACTGGTCTGTTGGGATGTGTAGACAGACACGCATACAAAATGACATTAAAAAAAGAACACCATGCAACTAGAGCATCTTGCTCCAAACAGCACATCATTCAGTTGAGATTATCATTGTTTTTTTTTACAAAATCAGCCATGTATGTCTCAGCCATATTTTTCCTCATCAAACAGATGTACTTGGAGAAGGAAGGGAGCTGGGACTGACGTTGTCAAGACGACAATGATTCCATCCTTATCCCTGTCTTCAAACACCTCCATCTCTTTCAGCCACATGAAAAAGAAGAACAGAGTGGTGGCAATCGCTCCTGTGTTCCTTCTGCAGCGCACCGTGCAGACACATGCCTCTGCTCCACCGTCACAGCAGCCATACGTCAAAAGATGTGCTTGTGTATTCTCTACCCTGCCTGACACTGGGCTGTTTGAAGACACACATCACTGTCACCATTCTGAGGCTGTTTCATACCGCATTAACCCAGAATAGGCAAGTACCACAACATAGAATGGTGCCATAGATGGAAATACACAGAGAGAAATAAAGAGAAAAGCAGAGCGGGAGAGAGAGAGAGAGAGAGAGAGAGAGAGAGAGAGAGAGAGAGAGAGAGAGAGAGAGAGAGAGAGAGAGAGAGAGAGAGAGAGAGAGAAAGAGAAAGAGAAAGAGAGAGAGAGAGACGGAGAGAGGGAGAGAGAAAGAGAGAGCAAGAGAGAGCGAGAGAGAGAGAGAGAAAGAGAGAAAGAGAGAGAGAAAGAGAGAGAAAGAGAGAGCGAGAGAGAGAGAGAGAGAGAGAGAGAGAGAGAGAGAGAGAGAGAGAGAGCAGGTCAGGCAGCCATTTATTTAGACAATTATTTGATCAGTATAGACTAACCAATCAAATGAATTAGCATTAGCATTATTGAATATCCAATCTAATTTCAGCGACTTCTCTGTCAGATAATACTGACTCCAGAGAGAGACACCAGGAGTCAGGATTTGTAAAGCGATTTAGTCAATGAAGATGGAATGAAGATGCTTTCTCTGTGTGATCGTTCTGCTTTTCAGAATCAGTCTGAAGATTTACATAACTAGATCCATGAAATAGAGAGATGAGGATGTGCTTTCCATGCTCTAGAAGTGACTATAGAACAGGCATAATGAGCCACCAGAAACACATCCTCTAGAAGTGACTATAGAACAGGCATAATGAGCCACCAGAAACACATCCTCTAGAAGTGACTATAGAACAGGCATAATGAGCCACCAGAAACACATCCTCTAGAAGTGACTATAGAACAGGCATAATGAGCCACCAGAAACACATCCTCTAGAAGTGACTATAGAACAGGCATAATGAGCCACCAGAAACCCATCCTCTAGAAGATCTCGTTAAATGTGGAGATAGTCTCCACCGATGCATGTCTGTTTTACATAGGGCCTGCATCCCTCTCTGCATGGGGTCTTCTGGTCTGCCACCTTTCTTCTGCCGCGTACACAACAATAATATAATGACCCTCAGAATCATTACAGAAAGTCCACCACTACTCTGATATATGCCCTCCACTACATTAATGAAGCAATGGAGTGCATCTAATCAATGTTTAAAGCAGGGTATCATTATTGGAGCTGGGCTTGGGGAAAACACAGTCAGAACAGGGCAATTTCTTCTGCTCTTCAGCCTTTAGGAGGCACTGACCCAGACACATACAGCTGGGCTGGCTAGGCCCCCCAGACCGATCATTCCTGGTTAGAGGGGGATATAGAGGTGGGATCATTCATGGTTAGAGGGGGATATAGAGGTGGGATCATTCCTGGTTAGAGAGGGAGATAGAGGTAGGATCATTCCTGGTTAGAGGGGGAGATAGAGGTGGGACCATTGGGACCAGACCTGAACTTAACCCTAACCTTAAACAATTGGAGATAACAGCTGAACTTAACCCTAACCTTAAACAATTGGAGTTAAAGCCTGAACTTAACCCTAACCTTAAACAATTGGAGTTAAAGCCTGAACTTAACCCTAACCTTAAACAATTGGAGTTAAAGCCTCAACTTAACCCTAACCTTAAACAATTGGAGATAAAGCCTCAACTTAACCCTAACCTTAAACAATTGGAGTTAAAGCCTGAACTTAACCCTAACCTTAAACAATTGGAGTTAAAGCCTGAACTTAACCCTAACCTTAAACAATTGGAGTTAAAGCCTGAACTTAACCCTAACCTTAAACAATTGGAGATAAAGCCTCAACTTAACCCTAACCTTAAACAATTGGAGTTAAAGCCTCAACTTAACCCTAACCTTAAACAATTGGAGTTAAAGCCTCAACTTAACCCTAACCTTAAACAATTGGAGATAAAGCCTGAACTTAACCCTAACCTTAAACAATTGGAGATAAAGCCTCAACTTAACCCTAACCTTAAACAATTGGAGATAAAGCCTCAACTTAACCCTAACCTTAAACAATTGGAGATAAAGCCTCAACTTAACCCTAACCTTAAACAATTGGAGTTAAAGCCTCAAATTAACCCTAACCTTAAACAATTGGAGTTAAAGCCTGAACTTAACCCTAACCTTAAACAATTGGAGTTAAAGCCTCAAATTAACCCTAACCTTAAACAATTGGAGTTAAAGCCTGAACTTAACCCTAACCTTAAACAATTGGAGATAAAGCCTCAACTTAACCCTAACCTTAAACAATTGGAGTTAAAGCCTGAACTTAACCCTAACCTTAAACAATTGGAGATAAAGCCTCAACTTAACCCTAACCTTAAACAATTGGAGATAAAGCCTCAACTTAACCCTAACCTTAAACAATTGGAGTTAAAGCCTCAACTTAACCCTAACCTTAAACAATTGGAGATAAAGCCTGAACTTAACCCTAACCTTAAACAATTGGAGATAAAGCCTACAATTAACCCTAACCTTAAACAATTGGAGATAAAGCCTAAAATTAACCCTAACCTTAAACAATTGGAGATAAAGCCTAAAATTAACCCTAACCTTAAACAATTGGAGATAAAGCCTAAAATTAACCCTAACCTTAAACAATTGGAGATAAAGCCTAAAATTAACCCTAACCTTAAACAATTGGAGATAAAGCCTAAAATTAACCCTAACCTTAAACAATTGGAGATAAAGCCTAAAATTAACCCTAACCTTAAACAATTGGAGATAAAGCCTCAACTTAACCCTAACCTTAAACAATTGGAGTTAAAGCCTCAACTTAACCCTAACCTTAAACAATTGGAGATAAAGCCTCAACTTAACCCTAACCTTAAACAATTGGAGATAAAGCCTCAACTTAACCCTAACCTTAAACAATTGGAGATAAAGCCTCAACTTAACCCTAACCTTAAACAATTGGAGATAAAGCCTCAACTTAACCCTAACCTTAAACAATTGGAGATAAAGCCTCAACTTAACCCTAACCTTAAACAATTGGAGATAAAGCCTCAACTTAACCCTAACCTTAAACAATTGGAGATAAAGCCTCAACTTAACCCTAACCTTAAACAATTGGAGATAAAGCCTAAAATTAACCCTAACCTTAAACAATTGGAGATAAAGCCTACAATTAACCCTAACCTTAAACAATTGGAGATAAAGCCTCAACTTAACCCTAACCTTAAACAATTGGAGATAAAGCCTAAAATTAACCCTAACCTTAAACAATTGGAGATAAAGCCTAAAATTAACCCTAACCTTAAACAATTGGAGATAAAGCCTAAAATTAACCCTAACCTTAAACAATTGGAGATAAAGCCTAAAATTAACCCTAACCTTAAACAATTGGAGATAAAGCCTGAACTTAACCCTAACCTTAAACAATTGGAGATAAAGCCTCAACTTAACCCTAACCTTAAACAATTGGAGATAAAGCCTCAACTTAACCCTAACCTTAAACAATTGGAGATAAAGCCTCAACTTAACCCTAACCTTAAACAATTGGAGATAAAGCCTCAACTTAACCCTAACCTTAAACAATTGGAGATAAAGCCTCAACTTAACCCTAACCTTAAACAATTGGAGATAAAGCCTCAACTTAACCCTAACCTTAAACAATTGGAGATAAAGCCTCAACTTAACCCTAACCTTAAACAATTGGAGATAAAGCCTCAACTTAACCCTAACCTTAAACAATTGGAGATAAAGCCTCAACTTAACCCTAACCTTAAACAATTGGAGATAAAGCCTAAAATTAACCTTAAACACTTAGAAATGTGACGTTTGGAACAACCTCAGTGACAGGAAGCTGGTTAGTATTCACCCCAGGAACGAGCATCAGAGCCCCCATCACCCAGGTAATTAAAGTGTGTTTTACATCAACATCACCCTATACTGATGTGGTGTGTGAGGGATAAACACTTGCACACGTGTGTGTGATTGAAGTCGATCAAAATAGTGTATAAACAATATACCCCCCCGCTTAAAAGCTGCCTTTTAGAGTGCATGTGGAGATTAGCATGATCAGTTCATGGATGACAACACTTTGTAAATGTGTCTGCTATTAATGCCGCCAATTACAGGGGCTAAATGCAAATGGCCTGCTACTGTGTGGTGTGGATGGAATACAGACCCATGGATCTGAGGCTGATAGTGGATCAGAGATACAAACCACACTCCCCCATGTCCTCAACACCACACTGGAACTACAACTCTTCTGTTGTCTGATCAAAATAAACACTGAGGTAAAACAAATGAAAATAGTCAAACACAATGGCCCTTTATCATACTACTGTAAGTACGTTGTTGTGTTCTATTTCACTCAGCCTCTGTGTAGTAGATCACCTTCCTGTGAGTCATCACTTCACTGTCAGGCCAACACCTTTCACCTCCATTAAGAGGCACCACTCATGTCTGGATTAAATGAACAGACAGCCAATCAATTAGTGATGGACAGGCAAGAACCTGTGTACACAGGGAACAGTAGAGAGACATACTGGGGCTGGAGAGGTCTAGAGGGCAGAGGAGAGGCATACTGGGGCTGGAGAGGTCTAGAGGGAAGAGGAGAGACATACTGGGGCTGGAGAGGTCTAGAGGGAAGAGGAGAGACATACTGGGGCTGGAGAGGTCTAGAGGGCAGAGGAGAGACATACTGGGGCTGGAGAGGTCTAGAGGGAAGAGGAGAGACATACTGGGGCTGGAGAGGTCTAGAGGGCAGAGGAGAGACATACTGGGGCTGGAGAGGTCTAGAGGGAAGAGGAGAGACATACTGGGGCTGGAGAGGTCTAGAGGGAAGAGGAGAGACATACTGGGGCTGGAGAGGTCTAGAGGGCAGAGGAGAGACATACTGGGGCTGGAGAGGTCTAGAGGGAAGAGGAGAGACATACTGGGTCTGGAGAGGTCTAGGGGGGAGAGGAGAGACATAATACTGGGGCTGGAGAGGTCTAGAGGGCAGAGGAGAGACATACTGGGGCTGGAGAGGTCTAGAGGGAAGAGGAGAGACATACTGGGGCTGGAGAGGTCTAGGGGGGAGAGGAGAGACATAATACTGGGGCTGGAGAGGTCTAGAGGGCAGAGGAGAGACATACTGGGGCTGGAGAGGTCTAGAGGGAAGAGGAGAGACATACTGGGGCTGGAGAGGTCTAGAGGGAAGAGGAGAGACATACTGGGGCAGGAGAGGTCTAGGGGGGAGAGGAGAGACATAATACTGGGGCTGGAGAGGTCTAGAGGGCAGAGGAGAGACATACTGGGGCTGGAGAGGTCTAGGGGGAGAGGAGAGACATAATACTGGGGCTGGAGAGGTCTAGAGGGCAGAGGAGAGACATACTGGGGCTGGAGAGGTCTAGAGGGAAGAGGAGAGACATAATACTGGGGCTGGAGAGGTCTAGAGGGAAGAGGAGAGACATAATACTGGGACTGGAGAGGTCTAGAGGGAAGAGGAGAGACATACTGGGGCTGGAGAGGTCTAGAGGGAAGAGGAGAGACATACTGGGGCTGGAGAGGTCTAGAGGGAAGAGGAGAGACATACTGGGGCTGGAGAGGTCTAGAGGGAAGAGGAGAGACATACTGGGGCTGGAGAGGTCTAGAGGGAAGAGGAGAGACATACTGGGGCTGGAGAGGTCTAGAGGGGAGAGGAGAGACATAATACTGGGGCTGGAGAGGTCTAGAGGGCAGAGGAGAGACATACTGGGGCTGGAGAGGTCTAGAGGGAAGAGGAGAGACATACTGGGGCTGGAGAGGTCTAGAGGGAAGAGGAGAGACATACTGGGACTGGAGAGGTCTAGAGGGAAGAGGAGAGACATACTGGGGCTGGAGAGGTCTAGAGGGAAGAGGAGAGACATACTGGGGCTGGAGAGGTTTAGAGGGAAGAGGAGAGACATAATACTGGGACTGGAGAGGTCTAGAGGGAAGAGGAGAGACATAATACTGGGACTGGAGAGGTCTAGAGGGAAGAGGAGAGACATAATACTGGGACTGGAGAGGTCTAGAGGGAAGAGGAGAGACATAATACTGGGACTGGAGAGGTCTAGAGGGAAGAGGAGAGACATAATACTGGGACTGGAGAGGTCTAGAGGGAAGAGGAGAGACATAATACTGGGACTGGACAGGTCTAGAGGGAAGAGGAGAGACATAATACTGGGACTGGAGAGGTCTAGAGGGAAGAGGAGAGACATACTGGGGCTGGAGAGGTCTAGAGGGAAGAGGAGAGACATAATACTGGGACTGGAGAGGTCTAGAGGGAAGAGGAGAGACATACTGGGGCTGGAGAGGTCTAGAGGGAAGAGGAGAGACATAATACTGGGACTGGAGAGGTCTAGAGGGAAGAGGAGAGACATAATACTGGGACTGGAGAGGTCTAGAGGGAAGAGGAGAGACATAATACTGGGACTGGAGAGGTCTAGAGGGAAGAGGAGAGACATAATACTGGGACTGGAGAGGTCTAGAGGGAAGAGGAGAGACATACTGGGGCTGGAGAGGTCTAGAGGGAAGAGGGGAGACATACTGGGACTGGAGAGGTCTAGGGGGAGAGGAGAGACATAATACTGGGGCTGGAGAGGTCTAGAGGGCAGAGGAGAGACATACTGGGGCTGGAGAGGTCTAGAGGGAAGAGGAGAGACATACTGGGGCTGGAGAGGTCTTGAGGAAGAGGAGAGACATAATACTGGGACTGGAGAGGTCTAGAGGGAAGAGGAGATACATACTGGGGCTGGAGAGGTCTAGAGGGAAGAGGAGAGACATACTGGGGCTGGAGAGGTCTAGAGGGAAGAGGAGAGACATACTGGGGCTGGAGAGGTCTAGATGGCAGAGGAGAGACATACTGGGGCTGGAGAGGTCTAGAGGGAAGAGGAGAGACATACTGGGGCTGGAGAGGTCTAGGGGGAGAGGAGAGACATAATACTGGGGCTGAAGAGGTCTAGAGGGCATACTGGGGCTGGAGAGGTCTAGAGGGAAGAGGAGAGACATACTGGGGATGGAGAGGTCTAGAGGGCAGAGGACAGACATACTGGGACTGGAGAGGTCTAGAGGGAAGAGGAGAGACATACTGGGGCTGGAGAGGTCTAGAGGGAAGAGGAGAGACATACTGGGGCTGGAGAGGTCTAGAGGGAAGAGGAGAGACATACTGGGACTTGAGAGGTCTAGAGGGAAGAGGAGAGACATACTGGGGCTGGAGAGGTCTAGAGGGCAGAGGAGAGACATACTGGGGCTGGAGAGGTTTAGAGGGCAGAGGAGAGACATAAAACTGGTACTGGAGAGGTCTAGAGGGCAGAGGAGAGACATACTGGGGCTGGAGAGGTCTAGAGGGCAGAGGAGAGACATAATACTGGGACTGGAGAGGTCTAGAGGGAAGAGGAGAGATATACTGGGGCTGGAGAGGTCTAGAGGGAAGAGGAGAGACATACTGGGACTGGAGAGGTCTAGAGGGAAGAGGAGAGACATAATACTGGGACTGGAGAGGTCTAGAGGGAAGAGGAGAGACATACTGGGGCTGGAGAGGTCTAGAGGGAAGAGGAGAGACATACTGGGACTGGAGAGGTCTAGAGGGCAGAGGAGAGACATACTGGGGCTGGAGAGGTCTAGAGGGCAGAGGAGAGACATACTGGGGCTGGAGAGGTCTAGAGGGCTGAGGAGAGACATACTGGGACTGGAGAGGTCTAGAGGGAAGAGGAGAGACATACTGGGACTGGAGAGGTCTAGAGGGAAGAGGAGAGACATAATACTGGGACTGGAGAGGTCTAGAGGGAAGAGGAGAGACATACTGGGGCTGGAGAGGTCTAGAGGGAAGAGGAGAGACATAATACTGGGACTGGAGAGGTCTAGAGGGAAGAGGAGAGACATACTGGGGCTGGAGAGGTCTAGAGGGAAGAGGAGAGACATACTGGGGCTGGAGAGGTCTAGAGGGAAGAGGAGAGACATACTGGGACTGGAGAGGTCTAGAGGGCAGAGGAGAGACATACTGGGGCTGGAGAGGTCTAGAGGGCTGAGGAGAGACATACTGGGACTGGAGAGGTCTAGAGGGCAGAGGAGGGACATACTGGGTCTGGAGAGGTCTAGAGGGCAGAGGAGAGACATACTGGGACTGGAGAGGTCTATAGGGAAGAGGAGAGACATGCTGGGGCTGGAGAGGTCTAGAGGGAAGAGGAGAGACATACTGGGGCTGGAGAGGTCTAGAGGGAAGAGGAGAGACATACTGGGGCTGGAGAGGTCTAGAGGGCAGAGGAGAGACATACTGGGGCTGGAGAGGTCTAGAGGGGAGAGCAGAGACATACTGGGGCTGGAGAGGTCTAGAGGGCAGAGGAGAGACATACTGGGGCTGGAGAGGTCTATAGGGAAGAGGAGAGACATGCTGGGGCTGGAGAGGTCTAGAGGGGAGAGCAGAGACATACTGGGGCTGGAGAGGTCTAGAGGGCAGAGGAGGGACATACTGGGTCTGGAGAGGTCTAGAGGGCAGAGGAGAGACATACTGGGACTGGAGAGGTCTAGAGGGCAGAGGAGGGACATACTGGGTCTGGAGAGGTCTAGAGGGCAGAGGAGAGACATACTGGGACTGGAGAGGTCTATAGGGAAGAGGAGAGACATGCTGGGGCTGGAGAGGTCTAGAGGGAAGAGGAGAGACATACTGGGGCTGGAGAGGTCTAGAGGGAAGAGGAGAGACATACTGGGGCTGGAGAGGTCTAGAGGGCAGAGGAGAGACATACTGGGGCTGGAGAGGTCTAGAGGGGAGAGCAGAGACATACTGGGGCTGGAGAGGTCTAGAGGGCAGAGGAGAGACATACTGGGGCTGGAGAGGTCTATAGGGAAGAGGAGAGACATGCTGGGGCTGGAGAGGTCTAGAGGGGAGAGCAGAGACATACTGGGGCTGGAGAGGTCTAGAGGGCAGAGGAGAGACATACTGGGGCTGGAGAGGTCTAGAGGGAAGAGGAGAGACATACTGGGGCTGGAGAGGTCTAGAGGGAAGAGGAGAGACATACTGGGGCTGGAGAGGTCTAGAGGGCAGAGGAGAGACATACTGAGACTGGAGAGGTCTAGAGGGCAGAGGAGAGACATACTGGGGCTGGAGAGGTCTAGAGGGCAGAGGAGAGACATACTGGGGCTGGAGAGGTCTAGAGGGAAGAGGAGAGACATACTGGGGCTGTAATTATCCTTAATTCATTAACTACACACAAACTCATTCCCCCTCTCTCTCTCTCTCTCTCTCTCTCTCTCTCTCTCTCTCTCTCTCTCTCTCTCTCTCTCTCTCTCTCTCTCTCTCTCTCTCTCTCTCTCTCTCTCTCTCTCTCTCTCTCTCTCTCTCTCTCTCTCTCTCTCTCTCTCTCCAACACTCTCTCTCTCTCTCTCTCTCTCTCTCTCTCTGAGTCCAACACTAGATGAAAGGCCCTCTATATCCGTGCCGAGTGTGTCTACTGTATTGGGTAAGATGTACCAGCTAATCCGATTAGCATGAGGATTTGATTTCCCATGACACTGTCTGTCTGGTCTGGCGTAGAGTAGCCTGAGTCAGCTTATTCCTCCTAGCTCCATCACATATCTATATAGAACTGAACAGGCTTGGTCCAGTGTCTCCCGACCCCTCCTGTCTCAGCCTCCAGTATTTATGCTGCAGTAGTTTATGTGTCGGGGGGTTAGAGTCAGTCTGTTATATCTGGAGTATTTCTCCTGTCTTATCTGGTGTCCTGTGGGAATTTAAGTATGTGGTCTAATAGGAATAACATATCTCTCTTTACCTCTCCCTCTCTACATCTATCCCTCCCATCCATGCATCCTCATCCTCTATTCCATCCATCCCTCCAACCAGGTGATGAGTTCATTTCTCTCCCATCAGCAGCAGCACTGCCAGTTGTCTGGGCGACCCGTGTGACCCAAGAGAGTCTCCTAACAGCCTCCTCTCACATATCACCATCAATTGGTCTGCACCACCCTGTCAGAGACAATCAATACATCATTCCTTCAGTAACCAGGAGGCCTCCCTCCCTCCTCTCCACCACTCCCTCGCACTCCTCAGAGCCTCTTCCTTCAGTAACCAGGAGGCCTCCCTCCCTCCTCTCCACCACTCCCTCGCACTCCTCAGAGCCTCTTCCTTCAGTAACCAGGAGGCCTCCCTCCCTCCTCTCCACCACTCCCTCGCACTCCTCAGAGCCTCTTCCTTCAGTAACCAGGAGGCATCCCTCTCTCCTCTCCACCACTCCCTCCCTCCTCTCCACCACTCCCTCTCTCCTCTCCACCACTCCCTCCCTCCTCTCCACCACTCCCTCCCTCCTCTCCACCACTCCCTCTCTCCTCTCCACCACTCCCTCCCTCCTCTCCACCACTCACTCCCTCCTCTCCACCACTCCCTCTCTCCTCTCCACCATTCTCTCTCTCTCCTCTCCACCACTCCCTCCCTCCTCTCTCCTCTCCACCACTCCCTCTCTCCTCTCTCCTCTCCACCACTCCCTCCCTCCTCTCCACCACTTCCTCCCTCCTCTCCACCACTCCCTCTCTCCTCTCTCCTCTCTCCTCTCCACCACTCTCTCTCTCTCCTTTCCACCACTCCCTCTCTCCTCTCTCCTCTCTCCTCTCCACCACTCCCTCTCTCCTCTCTCCTCTCTCCTCTCTCCTCTCTCCACTCTCCTCTCCATCACTCCCTCTCTCCTCTCCACCACTCTCTCTCTCCTCTCCACCACTCTCTCTCTCTCCTTTCCACCACTCCCTCTCTCCTCTCTCCTCTCCACCACTCCCTCTCTCCTCTCTCCTCTCTCCTCTCCACCACTCCCTCTCTCCTCTCTCCTCTCTCCTCTCCATCACTCCCTCTCTCCTCTCTCCTCTCTCCTCTCTCCTCTCCATCACTCCCTCTCTCCTCTCTCCTCTCTCCTCTCTCCTCTCCATCACTCCCTCTCTCCTCTCTCCTCTCTCCTCTCCATCACTCCCTCTCTCCTCTCCACCACTCTCTCTCTCTCCTTTCCACCACTCACTCTCTCCTCTCTCCTCTCTCCTCTCCACCACTCCCTCTCTCCTCTCTCCTCTATCCTCTCTCCTCTCTCCTCTCTCCTCTCTCCTCTCCACCACTCCCCTGCTCTCCTCAGAGCCTCTTCATTCCCTGGACCACTTTACTTCCATTCTATTATTATCTCTCTGGTTGGATCGATGCAGCCCACCAGGCCTGTAAACCACACCACAATTAGAGCTGCTGCTAATCTTCCTGTTGACTCCAGCTCATTCACAACATCCAATACTCAACATAAAGACCGTACAGAAAGTAATTCAATCAAATGAGAATCTGAGGAATTAAATCACTTAAACAATTCACAGAGGCCTTAGTGAAATACCACACATCTGAGCTAATAATCTGCAAGATAAATGGTATATATATCAACTGTCAATATGTATTTTTCATATCGATAACCTATTTTCCTCGTTCTGCATTTTGCTTCAGAAGATTTCAACAGGTGAGAAAACAAGACAATTCTTACAGGAAACACAATAACCAACTGGACTGATGTGAGCCCTGCACACTGGACAGGATGTTGTCTTAGTAAAACACCTACAGGAAACACAATAACCAACTGGACTGATGTGAGCCCTACACACTGGACAGGATGTTGTCTTAGTAAAACACATACAGGAAACACAATAACCAACTGGACTGATGTGAGCCCTGCACACTGGACAGGATGTTGTCTTAGTAAAACACATACAGGAAACACAATAACCAACTGGACTGATGTGAGCCCTACACACTGGACAGGATGTTGTCTTAGTAAAACACATACAGGAAACACAATAACCAACTGGACTGATGTGGCCCTACACACTGGACAGGATGTTGTCTTAGTAAAACACCTACAGGAAACACAATAACCATACTGGACTGACGTGAGCCCTACACACTGGACAGGATGTTGTCTTAGTAAAACACATACAGGAAACACAATAACCAACTGGACTGATGTGGCCCTACACACTGGACAGGATGTTGTCTTAGTAAAACACATACAGGAAACACAATAACCAACTGGACTGATGTGGCCCTACACACTGGACAGGATGTTGTCTTAGTAAAACACCTACAGGAAACACAATAACCAACTGGACTGACGTGAGCCCTACACACTGGACAGGATGTTGTCTTAGTAAAACACATACAGGAAACACAATAACCAACTGGACTGATGTGGCCCTACACACTGGACAGGATGTTGTCTTAGTAAAAGACCTACAGGAAACACAATAACCAACTGGACTGATGTGGCCCTACACACTGGACAGGATGTTGTCTTAGTAAAACACCTACAGGAAACACAATAACCAACTGGACTGATGTGGCCCTACACACTGGACAGGATGTTGTCTTAGTAAAACACCTACAGGAAACACAATAACCAACTGGACTGATGTGGCCCTACACACTGGACAGGATGTTGTCTTAGTAAAACACATACAGGAAACACAATAACCAACTGGACTGATGTGGCCCTACACACTGGACAGGATGTTGTCTTAGTAAAACACCTACAGGAAACACAATAACCATACTGGACTGACGTGAGCCCTACACACTGGACAGGATGTTGTCTTAGTAAAACACATACAGGAAACACAATAACCAACTGGACTGATGTGGCCCTACACACTGGACAGGATGTTGTCTTAGTAAAACACATACAGGAAACACAATAACCATACTGGACTGACGTGAGCCCTACACACTGGACAGGATGTTGTCTTAGTAAAACACCTACAGGAAACACAATAACCATACTGGACTGACGTGAGCCCTACACACTGGACAGGATGTTGTCTTAGTAAAACACCTACAGGAAACACAATAACCAACTGGACTGATGTGGCCCTACACACTGGACAGGATGTTGTCTTAGTAAAACACATACAGGAAACACAATAACCATACTGGACTGACGTGAGCCCTACACACTGGACAGGATGTTGTCTTAGTAAAACACATACAGGAAACACAATAACCAACTGGACTGATGTGGCCCTACACACTGGACAGGATGTTGTCTTAGTAAAACACCTACAGGAAACACAATAACCATACTGGACTGACGTGAGCCCTACACACTGGACAGGATGTTGTCTTAGTAAAACACCTACAGGAAACACAATAACCAACTGGACTGATGTGAGCCCTGCACACTGGACAGGATGTTGTCTTAGTAAAACACCTACAGGAAACACAATAACCAACTGGACTGATGTGGCCCTACACACTGGACAGGATGTTGTCTTAGTAAAACACCTACAGGAAACACAATAACCAACTGGACTGATGTGAGCCCTGCACACTGGACAGGATGTTGTCTTAGTAAAACACCTACAGGAAACACAATAACCAACTGGACTGATGTGAGCCCTGCACACTGGACAGGATGTTGTCTTAGTAAAACACCTACAGGAAACACAATAACCAACTGGACTGATGTGAGCCCTACACACTGGACAGGATGTTGTCTTAGTAAAACACATACAGGAAACACAATAACCAACTGGACTGATGTGAGCCCTGCACACTGGACAGGATGTTGTCTTAGTAAAACACCTACAGGAAACACAATAACCAACTGGACTGATGTGAGCCCTAAACACTGGACAGGATGTTGTCTTAGTAAAACACCTACAGGAAACACAATAACCAACTGGACTGATGTGGCCCTACACACTGGACAGGATGTTGTCTTAGTAAAACACCTACGGGAAACACAATAACCATACTGGACTGATGTGAGCCCTACACACTGGACAGGATGTTGTCTTAGTAAAACACCTACAGGAAACACAATAACCATACTGGACTGATGTGAGCCCTACACACTGGACAGGATGTTGTCTTAGTAAAACACCTACAGGAAACACAATAACCAACTGGACTGATGTGAGCCCTACACACTGGACAGGATGTTGTCTTAGTAAAACACCTACAGGAAACACAATAACCAACTGGACTGATGTGGCCCTACACACTGGACAGGATGTTGTCTTAGTAAAACACCTACAGGAAACACAATAACCAACTGGACTGATGTGAGCCCTGCACACTGGACAGGATGTTGTCTTAGTAAAACACCTACAGGAAACACAATAACCAACTGGACTGATGTGAGCCCTACACACTGGACAGGATGTTGTCTTAGTAAAACACATACAGGAAACACAATAACCAACTGGACTGATGTGAGCCCTACACACTGGACAGGATGTTGTCTTAGTAAAACACATACAGGAAACACAATAACCAACTGGACTGATGTGAGCCCTGCACACTGGACAGGATGTTGTCTTAGTAAAACACCTACAGGAAACACAATAACCAACTGGACTGATGTGAGCCCTAAACACTGGACAGGATGTTGTCTTAGTAAAACACCTACAGGAAACACAATAACCAACTGGACTGATGTGAGCCCTACACACTGGACAGGATGTTGTCTTAGTAAAACACCTACAGGAAACACAATAACCATACTGGACTGATGTGAGCCCTACACACTGGACAGGATGTTGTCTTAGTAAAACACCTACAGGAAACACAATAACCATACTGGACTGATGTGAGCCCTACACACTGGACAGGATGTTGTCTTAGTAAAACACCTACAGGAAACACAATAACCAACTGGACTGATGTGAGCCCTACACACTGGACAGGATGTTGTCTTAGTAAAACACCTACAGGAAACACAATAACCATACTGGACTGACGTGAGCCCTACACACTGGACAGGATGTTGTCTTAGTAAAACACATACAGGAAACACAATAACCAACTGGACTGATGTGGCCCTACACACTGGACAGGATGTTGTCTTAGTAAAACACCTACAGGAAACACAATAACCAACTGGACTGATGTGGCCCTACACACTGGACAGGAAGTTGTCTTAGTAAAACACCTACAGGAAACACAATAACCATACTGGACTGACGTGAGCCCTACACACTGGACAGGATGTTGTCTTAGTAAAACACCTACAGGAAACACAATAACCAACTGGACTGATGTGAGCCCTGCACACTGGACAGGATGTTGTCTTAGTAAAACACCTACAGGAAACACAATAACCAACTGGACTGATGTGGCCCTACACACTGGACAGGATGTTGTCTTAGTAAAACACCTACAGGAAACACAATAACCAACTGGACTGATGTGAGCCCTGCACACTGGACAGGATGTTGTCTTAGTAAAACACCTACAGGAAACACAATAACCAACTGGACTGATGTGAGCCCTACACACTGGACAGGATGTTGTCTTAGTAAAACACATACAGGAAACACAATAACCAACTGGACTGATGTGAGCCCTACACACTGGACAGGATGTTGTCTTAGTAAAACACATACAGGAAACACAATAACCAACTGGACTGATGTGAGCCCTGCACACTGGACAGGATGTTGTCTTAGTAAAACACCTACAGGAAACACAATAACCAACTGGACTGATGTGAGCCCTAAACACTGGACAGGATGTTGTCTTAGTAAAACACCTACAGGAAACACAATAACCAACTGGACTGATGTGAGCCCTACACACTGGACAGGATGTTGTCTTAGTAAAACACCTACAGGAAACACAATAACCATACTGGACTGATGTGAGCCCTACACACTGGACAGGATGTTGTCTTAGTAAAACACCTACAGGAAACACAATAACCATACTGGACTGATGTGAGCCCTACACACTGGACAGGATGTTGTCTTAGTAAAACACCTACAGGAAACACAATAACCAACTGGACTGATGTGAGCCCTACACACTGGACAGGATGTTGTCTTAGTAAAACACCTACAGGAAACACAATAACCATACTGGACTGACGTGAGCCCTACACACTGGACAGGATGTTGTCTTAGTAAAACACATACAGGAAACACAATAACCAACTGGACTGATGTGGCCCTACACACTGGACAGGATGTTGTCTTAGTAAAACACCTACAGGAAACACAATAACCAACTGGACTGATGTGGCCCTACACACTGGACAGGAAGTTGTCTTAGTAAAACACATACAGGAAACACAATAACCATACTGGACTGATGTGGCCCTACACACTGGACAGGAGGTTTTGTTAGTAAAACACCTACAGGAAACACAATAACCAACTGGACTGATGTGAGCCCTACACACTGGACAGGATGTTGTCTTAGTAAAACACCTACAGGAAACACAATAACCATACTGGACTGATGTGAGCCCTACACACTGGACAGGATGTTGTCTTAGTAAAACACATACAGCTCCACTCTCTCTTAAAGCTGATTCAGTAAATCCCTCTAATACCAGAGAGAGTGAAGACAGACTTGGGTGAATACGGACAGTATTTCAGATCAATTCTCATCCCATCAAGGGAGTCTCCAATACACATAATTTCCATGTATTGTTTTAATATCGAGTGCAAAGAGATGACATGCTCAATCTTAAATTAATTCAATAATGAGCTCTGGCCATAATTAGGCCAATTTGGTGGAGGAAGCACTAATGACGTTTAACGCAGGACCGGCAGCCTTTTTTCCAGAACTGGAATCAGAGCAGATTTCTATGTCTTTCTTTAATATGCATCGGTTCCTCCAATATTCACTGCCTTTGATTAGGACAGTGCCAACTCTGATATTTATTTCTACAATGCCAGCGAATTAGCAGCTGCGTTATGGCAAGGCCAGACTAGACAGGGAGCAAATGTGATTATAGAGTTGTAGGTTTAACAAGCCTGTGTAGTTTGGTCTGGGTGTGAGGGAGGGCAGGCAGTGTTAGTATGAGGCAGGCAGTGTTCGTATGAGGCAGGCAGTGTTAGTATGAGGCAGGCAGTGTTAGTATGAGGAAGGCAGTGTTAGTATGAGGCAGGCAGTGTTAGTATGAGGCAGGCAGTGTTAGTATGAGGCAGGCAGTGTTAGTATGAGGCAGGCAGTGTTAGTATGAGGCAGGCAGTGTTAGTATGAGGCAGGCAGTGTTAGTATGAGGCAGGCAGTGTTAGTATGAGGCAGGCAGTGTTCGTATGAGGCAGGCAGTGTTAGTATGAGGCAGGCAGTGTTAGTATGAGGCAGGCAGTGTTAGTATGTGGCAGGCAGTGTTAGTATGAGGCAGGCAGTGTTAGTATGAGGCAGGCAGTGTGCAGGGCAGCCTTTTGGAACTGTTATGCAGCAGTAATTAGTGACTTAGGCCCCCAGCCTCTCTCTCTCTGTGAAGTCCAGCCCTTTGAAAGGGAGATCCAGCAGAAATGGGGCACTCTGATGGATGTTTGTGAATCTTTCAAGGGGGTGAGAGCGGCTAACGAGGTCTCTGCTATTACCATTTGAGATGTAATTAGTGTTGGTGGAGCAGGAGGAGAGGAGCTGGGCCAGGCAGAGCAGCAGGAGGAGAGGAGCTGGGCCAGGCAGAGCAGCAGGAGGAGAGGAGCTGGGCCAGGCAGAGCAGCAGGAGGAGAGGAGCTGGGCCAGGCAGTATATCAGGAGGAGAGGAGCTGGGCCAGGCAGAGAAGCAGGAGGAAAGGAGCTGGGCCAGGCAGAGCAGCAGGAGGAGGAGCTGGGCCAGGCAGAGCAGCAGGAGGAGAGGAGCTGGGCCAGGCAGAGCAGCAGGAGGAGAGGAGCTGGGCCAGGCAGTATATCAGGAGAAGAGGAGCTGGGCCAGGCAGAGAAGCAGGAGGAGAGGAGCTGGGCCAGGCAGAGCAACAGGAGGAGAGGAGCTGGGCCAGGCAGAGCAGCAGGAGGAGAGGAGCTGGGCCAGGCAGAGCAGCAGGAGGAGAGGAGCTGGGCCAGGCAGGGCAGCAGGAGGACGGGGAGCTGAGCCAGGCATAGCAGCAGGAGGAGAGGTACTGGGCCAGGCAGAACAGCAGGAGTACGGGGAGCTGGGCCAGGAAGAGCAATAGGAGGATGGGGACCTGAGCCAGGCAGAGCAGCAGGAGGACGGGAGAGAGACCAGACCAGACTCCAGGGGAGAAGGGAGGATCTCCAGACTGACCCATACATCCACCAGGTGACCAGACTGTTGCAGCAGGTTGCACTAGGCTGGCACGACCACTGTATTTGTGTAAGGATGGGGCCTCAGAACAGACAAATACTTTCTTAGGTCCCACTTGTGATCAACATTTTTCGTCCATGATGCAATTGAATAATTTATTTTTCTCTTCAAAGGAACCATTTTCAAATGAGATCAATAACAAATCAATACAAATGTAAATGTTTTTGCCTTAAGCTTTTTAAAAAGACTGAGACAATATGATTGTGGGCCATCTACGGTTCCCTGTTTCTCTAATACTCAGATACGGCTAGAACAACCTGAGGGGACCATATGTGTGATGGGACCGTTTATCCTGCAGTGAGGAAGTAATGATGCTGACACAGAACCATCAACCACCAATCAGGGGCCAGCTTCTCTCTCTCTCACATCCTCCATATCTATTGCCTGCAGCCCTTTATGAAAAGTGTCTGTTTGTATGTGTGTGTCGAAGCAGGGTAGGAGGTCCGTGGGGTGACAGATTAGGGGATTTTTAAAAGGCCTCAGTCCCCGCTCAGCCTCTCAGGTCATAGGGGGGTCAGGTCAGGTGCAGTCCTCGCTCTGTTAGTTCTGGGGGCTAACCTCTGACCTCTGGGGTTGAGAGATCACCCACCGGAGACCCTGGGTGTCTGGGAGGGTTGATAGGGGTCATCAGTGTTTTCATTAAACATCAGCCGTGATTAAGTGTAAAGAAATGAATCATTTGTCTTCATCAGGGCTGACCCTACACACACCCTACACACACCCTACACACACCCTACACAGACTAGCTGTGTCAGGGGCAAGAGCCCTCACAACATGAGCAGTATCCAGCTACACCCCCTGTTGCACTGAGCCTAGGGCTGGGTGGTATACCATATTTTACGACGTACCGGTATTGATGTGCGGACCGGTTTGGGTTTTTACTTGACCTTCTAGAACGGTGTTTGAATGCTGTTTGTTAAATGTGATACGCCATGTGTAACGTCCATTTTTATAGTTTACTTCGCTACTTGATTCATCTATTGCTCTCTCTCGCTCGCTCTCTCTCTCTTTTCGTGTCTCTCTCTCTCTCTCTCTCTCTCTCTCTCTCTCGCTCTCTCTCTCTTTTGTCTCTCTCTCTCTCTCTCTCTCTCTCTCTCTCTTTTTTGTGTCTCTCTCTCTCTCTTTTTGTGTCTCTCTCTCTCTCGCTCTCTCTCTCTTTTTGTGTCTCTCTCTCGCGCTCTCTCTCTTTTTGTGTCTCTCTCTCGCGCTCTCTCTCTTTTTGTGTCTCTCTCTCTCTCTTTTTGTGTGTGTCTCTCTCTCTCTCTCTTTGTGTCTCTGTCTTTTTTGTCTCTCTCTCTTTTTGTCTCTCTCTTTTTGTCTCCCTCTCTCTCTTTGTCTCTCTTTGTCTCTCTTTGTCTCTCTTTGTCTCTCTTTGTCTCTCTTTGTCTCTCTCTCTCTCTCTCTTTGTGTCTCTGTGTCTCTCTCTCTCTCTCTCTCTCTCTCTCTCTCTCTCTCTCTCTCTCTCTCTCTCTCTCTCTCTCTCTCTCTCTCTTTGTGTCTCTTTGTCTCTCTCTCTGTCTCTATTTGTCTCTCTCTCCTTTTTGTCTCTCTCTCTCTCTCTCTCTCTCTCTCTCTCTCTCTCTCTCTCTCTCTCTCTCTCTCTCTCTCTCTCTCTCTCTCTCTTTTTGTCTCTCTCTCTCTCTCTTCACCCAAGTGTCAAATGGTTCAAAATAAAGCCTAGATTGTTTGACCTTATTGTGCAGCCCTACATGCCAGTGTGGAAATGATCTCAAATGAGTTCGGGAAATGCAGAAATTGATTAAAATGTTGAAAAATGTTGTTAATTGTAGTTGAATTGAACAGTACTACTCATTAAGCAAATGCAAAACATGTGTTTATTCAAAAACATAAAATACCATCATACCGTAAAAATGTGAAAAACTTGTGATAATATTTTGGCCATATCGCCCAGCCTTAACTGAGCCTTTCATTCTTGGGTCTCGTTTCTAAACACACAAAGGCAAATTGTCAGAAATAGACACAATCGCATGCCTACTAAAACCGAATTTAGACTAAATGTACTTTGGTTATTTACAGTCACCTCTCTGGAAACTGGTAGCTACTAGACTGGAGCAATCAGTAGAAGACATGTGTTACTGAGCACTGGCCAATCTGTAAGTTATAACAGCATCTCCAGGCATCACAGTTATCAAACACCCTCTTTGTTCCTCTGTCTCCTGTTCTGACTGGCAGTGTGCCCCCTCTCTTTCTGACCAGGGCAACAGCAGGGGAAGGGGCTGGGGCTGTATCTCTATGCAGTGTAGAGACAGAGAATCAATGAAGCCTGGAGGACTGCTCCCACTCTGTCACAGGCAGCCCCTAATATTAATGACCAGGAACCAGGGAACCAGCGTCCGTCCACTCCCCTCTCCCCTCCTCTCCTCTCCTCTCCTCTCCTCTCTCTCCTCTCCTCTCCTCCCTCTCCTCTCCTCTCCTCTCCTCTCCTCTCCTCTCCTCTCCTCTCCTCTCCTCTCCTCTCCTCTCCTCCCTCTCCTCTCCTCTCCCTCCCCCCCCCCTCTTGAGTCCTCTCCTATCCTATCCTCTCTTCTCTTCTCCTCTCCACTCCCCTCTCCCCTCTCGACTCCTCTCCTTTCCTCTCCTCTCCTCTCCCCCCCTCTCCACTCCCCTCTCCCCTCTCGACTCCTCTCCTTTCCTCTCCCTCCCCTCTCGACTCATCTCCTTTCCTCTCCTCTCCCTCCCCTCTCCCCTCCCCTCTCCCCTCTCGACTCATCTCCTTTCCTCTCCTCTCCCTCCCCTCTCCTCTCCCCTCTCCCCTCTCGACTCCTCTCCTTTCCTCTCCTCTCCTCTCCCCCCCTCTCCACTCCCCTCTCCCCTCTCGACTCCTCTCCTTTCCTCTCCTCTCCCTCCCCTCTCGACTCATCTCCTTTCCTCTCCTCTCCCTCCCCTCTCCCCTCCCCTCTCCCCCAGCCAATCTGCAACAAAATGACCAGCCGTGAATCACCACAGTTTTTACAGGCATGCTGCCAAAGAAACGGCTAATTCCACCCGGACAGCACAGCCTCGTGTAATACAGGAGAATCATATGAAGCAGAGGAATCCAATGACTAGACAGATACATACTGTATAAACCCAAAGACATGTGAAAGGTACAGGGAGGAGACTGGATCCCCTGCTCTCCGTGGAGACATTCTGTCTGCTCTGCTTGGGACCAATATGGTGGACTCTCGTCTAATTCGGACTTAAATACCAGGACACATGACCACCTGGTCAATTATACTGACAGAGGTAAAAACAAGGAAAGGAGATAGAGGGATAGAGAGATTAAAGCAGGTCATATAAATCAAAGTCCTGGTCAAATAACAAATAGGTAAACAAATAGTTTAAAGTGTAGAAAAAGCTTTTAAAACATTTACTCGTAGGAAAACCTGTAGGCCGTCTAATGGGGACGGGGGAAAAATCAAATCAAACACCATAACATCACTCCACTTTACCGGGAGACAAAGAGCTGCTTTATTGACTGCTGGTGCTGTTACCATATAGCCAGAACACATATAGCCAGTGGTGCTGTAGAGCTGAGTCTGCATTTCTCCCTGTACTTACAGAACGTCATGTATGGTACACAACCTAGTGGTACACCTAACACAATACTAGATGCTTCATGGACTGTGTGAGCAATATTTAAAGGGACACAATAGAATACATGCACTAACCAGATAAGAAAAGCCTATCAGATCTGACATGAGGCCAGTTGGAAGGGGGGCATGGTGTGTGTGAAAGGGGACGCATGGCATGGGCCCATAGAGGGGACCGATAGGGGGGTTGGTGGCTAGAGGGGAGGGGGCACTGGGCAGCATGCCAGTAGAGAGAGAAAGAGAGGAACATATGGAGATGATCTCTAATTACCTTCCCTTTACCTCTTAATCATGTGTGTGTGTGCACAGGGAGGTCTGCCTGGGTCCTACACAACACACAGACACACACACACACACACACACAGAGAGAACTTCTAATCCCTCTAATCATGTCTCTATTGGAGTCCACACAGCAGAGCACCCTGCGGTTCTAGTCAACATATAGTACATCCCAGTAGGCACATGCTGTTCACAACACGATAGGCCAGGATCCCTCCTCTCCCAGAGACACATCAAGAGATAACAGAGGAAAACCTATCTCCAAAAGACAATACCTCTGCATGGGACCACTATCGAGATGAAAACAAACTAGATGATGTAGTCCGACGTAGGCCCCAGTAAATGACCAGGGTTATGCTAATACTTCACTCCAAAATATCACAGTTACATTTGGAGTACGCTACAAGAAGGCATTGTCCTGGCTGTGTAGGGCAATCAAATGGATTGGCTTTCCGGAATCACGGCAGCTCTGTTCTGAGTCTCTGTCAAATAGAGAGCCTAAAGTGCTACTCTGATTTAATGTGTGTATGTGACTTTCAGTGTGTGGTTCAAATCACGTTATATTTCTCAAATGCTCTGAAAACAACAGGTGTAGACCAGACTGTGAAAGGCTTTAAGAGTTAAGAAAACAATTACTAAATAAACTAAAGTTTTTTTTTTTTTTAAGTAACACAATAAAACTGTAATAAACTAACAATAACTAATCTACGTACAGAGAGTACCGGGGGGTACCGGTGCCGAGTCAATGTGGAGTCAATGTGGAGGTTATATACAGGGGGTACCGGTGCCGAGTCAATGTGTAAGTTATATATAGGGGGTACCGGTGCCGAGTCAGTGTGGAGGTCATATACAGGGGATACCGGTACAGAGTCAATGTGGGGGCTATATACAGGGGGTACCCTTTGCCGAGTCAGTGTGGAGGTTATATACAGGGGGTACCGGTGCCGAGTCAATGTGTAAGTTATATATAGGGGGTACCGGTGCCGAGTCAGTGTGGAGGTTATATACAGGGGATACCGGTACAGAGTCAATGTGGGGGCTATATATAGGGGGTACCGGTGCCGAGTCAGTGTGGAGGTTATATACAGGGGGTACCAGTACCGAGTCAGTGTGGAGGTTATATACAGGGGGAACCGGTACAGAGTCAGTGTGGAGGTTATGTACAGGGGGAACCGGTACCGAGTCAATGTGGAGGTTATTTACAGGGGGTACCAGTACAGAGTCAATGTGGAGGTTATATACAGGGGGTACCAGTACCGAGTCAATGTGAAGGTTATATACAGGGGGTACTGGTACAGAGTCAGTGTGGAGGTTATATACAGGGGGAACCGGTACCGAGTCAGTGTGGAGGTTATATACAGGGGGTACTGGTAAAGAGTCAATGTGGAGGTTATATACAGGGGGTACCAGTACCGAGTCAATGTGAAGGTTATATACAGGGAGTACTGGTACAGAGTCAGTGTGGAGGTTATATACAGGGGGAACCGGTACCGAGTCAGTGTGGAGGTTATGTACAGGGGGTACCGGTGCCGAGTCAATGTGGAGTCAATGTGGAGGTTATATACAGGGGGTACCGGTGCCGAGTCAGTGTGGAGGTTATATACAGGGGGTACCG